>NC_034409.1:29157493-29358091 GCF_002078875.1 Numida meleagris | reverse complement strand
AAAACTAATCTTTACTAGTCATCTGTTTAGATCAACGTGCCACAAAATGAGAAGCACATCAATGAATTGATTTTTGCTCTCTTTTTTTTCTTCTATTAGGAAAGTCTATATAAGAAAGGAATACAATTTGTCACCATTTGCAAAACAAGATGCTACAGATTAAAGAAAAAATAATAAAGCTACATTATTTCAGCTGAAATTCACATCTTCCTTTGCAATATCAAGAAATATTTCAACTGAGAAAGTAAGAATAAATCAATTTTCTTTTATGTTCTGAAAGCGTCACTTTGAGGAAATATTTGGAAAAGAATGAGTGGAACAATGTGCATAAGAAACTTAAATGTATAAACAAATCCCCTCTAAAAGTCAAGAACAGAGGAAGAGGTAAAACACAGAAAAACATTTTATGATGATGCATTAAAATTTTACTGTTTGATGTAAAAATTCAGAACTTTCATCACTCAACAGATTCAATGGCTCAACATTCTTTCTCCACCCTGGAAGCAACACAGATTAATACTGAGCTTAAGGAAATTTTATCTAAATTTTATCTCAAAAAAAAAAAAAAGCTTAGAAAGATAGATAAATTAAAAAAAATCCACAAAACAAAAAACAGCTCTTCCCTCAAACCAGTGATCAAAGGCAAAGTCAGGCAAAATCAAAGAAGAGAGGAAGTACTTCTGCCACCAAGAATATCCATTTAAACACAACCAGATTCTGGCAGAGAAGATTCATTCGACTTTTCAACAGAAGATTTTCAAACACCATGCCCATTCACTATGAATTTGTACTGGCAGAAACGTTCATAGCCTTTCTCCAGAAATATTCCAATTGAAAAATGGCAAACACAATGATAAGGAAAGAATCAGAGATTTGAATTTGCAACTTCAGGGCCAGGAAATGACAGCTGTAACTTTCCAGGTAGTGTTTGGTACTGCTCAGACAGCAAAAGAAAAACCTAAGAACTCCACAGACGTTCCTTATGAAAACATGATCATGCGGCTTCACTCACCCACAGGATTACTGGGAAGTATTCCATGTTATTTACTATAAGGTTCCATTGTTTGTTCTCAAAATACAGGTCTATACCACAAACCAAATTTTGCATTTCAAAACATGAATTCAATCACCACCAGCATTAACAAGAGCTGCCCACGTCACTTTTCAGCCTGGTTACAACCACATCTGTGAGCTTAAATACAACTGTCTCAAGTTTAATGTTTTTTTTTTCCCAATCAAATGAATTTTCAAGTAAGATTTTATCGCATCTGTAGATGTTTTGTCCATTCCAACATGTGATATCAACTCCAGTAGCAATTATTTCAGCCTAAAATGTATTGCTAACTTCTCCCAAGGTTCATCGGCTGCACAGTGAAACAATATTTTCTTTGAAGGACTTGAGTCTGAGAAACTCTTTATTAAAAGCAAAGTTGTCAGCAGGGAAGCCTTAAACAAGAGCTTCTCCTTACAAACAAGTCACAGAACGGAAACTTTCTTGTAACAGATAAAGGCAGCCTCCACACACATTTGGATGAAAGCAAAGATATTTCAGGAGAAAAAAAGATTTTTCAGTGTGTGTTAATTAGGAACTTAACTCAAACCACATTCTTACTTGCAGGCAGCTACAAGATGTCATGTAAAGGATTCCAGCATTTTCCCTTTGTTGCATTATCAGAAAATTAATCATTCTATTCAGATAATGCCATTCTGATCTTTTTGTGTTATCTTAAGTTTGCAAGATGTTTATAGAAAAGTATGCAGTCGGTGTAACTTTTGACCCAGGAATCTGACACAGTTAATTAAAGTTAACCCAAGTGAACAAGTATCAAACTATGAATTTCCTTACTGTATCACAAGATCATTATTGTGACAAGTAAATGGTAAGATCCTGATGAATGGCTGCCACTGTTCAATAGATTGAAGAAGGCTTCAAAATACCTTATCTGTGCTCTCCTGAACAGGAAGATTAAGGAAAGGGTGGATAATAGCCTTTAGTTTTACCCTCAAACACAGGATTCAGTCTGTCTGGCTCCAGGCTGTATTATTACTTTGGTCCAGGCTATTGTCTATTCTCACAACATTTATAAAAAAAGAAAACATTTCAGACATATGATTTTTGGTTCATTTTACGAGACAAAAGGGTTGTTAATAGCCTTCCAAATTGTTCTTAATGCTACAAATCATTTAAATAAGCTGTAATTATATAAGTTAATAAACACATTACGAAAGGTACCCACACATAAACAGGTTGATATCCATTTCTATTTGAAATATTTTAATAAAAGTCCTTTCAAGCTGTAATGGTTAATATAGAGAGATAAGTGTCAATCACAGCAGCTAGAAGCTTGTCAAAGTTAATTACAAATTTGTAAAAACACACTGTAACTGAAGAGCTGGATCTACTTTTCTTTCTTCCTGACCTATAAAGAGGACCTGAAGAGATTTTTCTGCATTCTGCTTTCTTACATACTTTAAATGGAACAGCTCTTTTTCTGCATATATTTACAATATATTCTGCATGTATATATGTAACATGCAGTAAATATACATGCTTTTTCCTAGAGAACAACGGAAGACTGGAAAGCTTTTGCATATTCCCTCAAAAAAAAAAAAAAGCCAAAGAAATAAAAAGCTTGACAAGTTATATATTGTTTACAGTCAACAGCACAACTGTTCCACTTTGATAATATAAACACTAGCAATAAGATTCCTAAGAGTGGTGCGTAAGAATAACTGGACGGGAGCAATTAATTACTCAGGCCTAAATAGTTGTTTTTTTTTGTTTTGTTTTGTTTTTTTTTGACATGCATGAGCTGTGAAATTTGGGAAGCATATCTGTTAAGACTAAGTTTTAAGGTTGGTATAAAGGTCATTGCCAGTCAGTGCTGGCCTAGATTAGCTTTTCGGGTAATATACGCAAATTAAATTGTTCAATTTGATTAAGCATTACAACTATTATGTATTATCTGGATTCCCTATGCTCTCACAGTATTTTGAAAATTCTAATATGCCATGAGCTGACATCAAATAGTTGGATTGGAAATGTCTGTACCAGCCCAAGGAAACTTCCTGACAAGATCAACAAATAGTAATTGAATATCACCAGCAGCTAGCATTATTGAACAAAAAAAAAAAAAAGAGAGAGAGAGGCAGTACGGAGGCATGTCTGAATTATGCGCAAGTCATCATTCTGATGAGTTAGAATAGTGTATCATAGCCCGTACACCTTTGTGCTGAAAACTCTCTGTGTTCTTCAAGAACCAAATGCATGGAGTGAAAGCTCTGATCCAACACAAAGGTGAACAGTACTTAATCACTAGCATAGTTTCAGGACATCATAAGTTATATCACTGCCTCCCAAGCTGTTTTGGCATTTCTGTGTGTAGATTTACCACTTGGGCTGTACCACATGCCTAAGTGCGTTAGGCCAGAGGAAAGAGCCGTCGTCATTTAGTTGTCATTGTTGCTACACAATACACAAAATCCAAGGACTCTTCATGACATCCCTATAGCAAACTCTTGCATGTTTAAAGGGTATTTCATAATCTATTAATGAATTTTCCCAATTTTTACATCCATTTATCATCTCCCATCTGCTTTCAGTCTAGTTTCATCATGCTGTTCCTTCACCCTTTCTTTTATCTTAACATGTATAAAACCATGGTTCATGCACTTTGATTTTCTTTCTCCATACATGCCCTTGGGAGCAACCACAGAGTGACTAAGGCTGATGCTACCTGTTACACTGGGTGCTGCCATCGAGAACAGCAGTAGCTGTTCCTTGTGGTTTTTCCTACCACCACAACCACTACATGGGATATTTCACACCTACCCACAATCTTACAGGTTAGTCACCCTCAACAGTTAGCACTCAGTATGAAACCACACAACCTCAGTGGACTTTCCACTGCGCAGGCTAGGCTACATTAAAGTCATGTATAGAAAACCGAGGTACATGATTCAGCATGCAGGCGTATAGAAATGCACACATTCAAAAAACTTATGAACATTATTTTTCTAAATTGAAAATGTTTTCTGAACTTGAACTATTCAGAACAAATTTGAATTCAACAAAGCAATCATCTTCAATAAGATGTACAACTTGTTTCATATTTTATTTTTAGAAGAATAAAATTCAACAGTAATGTCTGTAGAAATATTTCTAACACAAAAATTATTGACAGGATAAATACCTTATACTGACAAGGTAAACTTTCATCAACAGTAATTTTTCGATCAATGAAGTATTTAGTAAGAGTGAGGAATGAAAATGAATAAAGTAAACAAATATGGTTCAGTTAGCATTTTATCATAAGCCAACTAATGTCTCATGTAATAATCACTTCAGTCTGAGGTGACACTCAAAAATTACAGTACAGTATTTTGGATTTTTTTTCTTTTAAAAAGCAAGTCTCCTAGACTAGTAGCAATTTCATATAGTATATCCCAACCCACTACAGGAAGTCACACCATTAAGTTACTGAACTACAAAATAATTCAGGAGCACTCTTACCGTTCATAAGAATACACAATCTTCATATCTAAATCTATTCCCTACCCCAAACTAAGTTATGCATAACTAGTTCTAGGCTGTATTCTTCCTGCTCTCTACTGTGAGACCCGTTATATCTCCATACTGCAGGCCAGTCATTAGAATCATCAAGACAACAAAAATTACACAATAGCCTCCAATTTCTGAAGCAGGATCATCCTACTCAGCACATCCTCAAGTCTGCCCAGCAAAAGCACTTGGGAGCTCAACTATGGAAGTCTCCAACCAGTCAAGAACAACTCTTACAGAATCATAGCATATCCTTGTGGATCCTTCCCACCTTGGGATCATTCAGCTCCTGGTTCTACACAAGACCACCTGAAATTCAAGTCCTATCTCTGAGATCATTCTGAAACACTCAATCTTTGGTAAGATTGGGACCATAACCATTGCTCTGGGAGAACCTACTCCTGTGCTCAGCCACCATCTCAGTCAAGTATCTTTTTCTAACACTTCACTTGATCCTTCCCTGACACAGTTCCTCATACACCGTCCCCTCTTAACAATATCATCAGCCTTTCCAGGCTAACAGAATCCTAGACACAGTAGCACACCTCATCTTCCTCTTTGTGGAAGACACAAACAAACAAAAACTAACAGACTCCTAGAAGTGGGCATACAAAACCCGCTATAATGAGGATCTGACATGCCAGAGGCCTCAAGAATGACACAGTGCTCAATCCCATGTACAAGATAGCAGACCTCAGTTTTACATTTCCCAGCTTCTGTATGTTGGACAGATTTTATCTTAGCTCTACCTTATTTCACTTCAGCATTTCCCAGTTGTATACACTAGGAGATATCAACTCTTGCATTAACAAGGGACACAATGACCACAGCTCCACTTTCATTGTTTTGCATGGGAGTTTACAGACAGAGCAAGAAAGCAATTTAAACCACTGGACTCTTTCCATGCATTTTAAATTATGATTCTATTTACCACAGTCTTACAAATTTTCATTTTGAAGATATAGATGCTAGCCGTGTTAGGAAGTATTCCCTAGGTGTTACCGTCCTGCATAATCTGGACATCTACTATATCACTACCCAAGAATAACATACCCCCCCACTTTTCAGCTCCAATTGCATGGCAAGAGAACCTTTTCAGTCAGGATTTCTGCAGAGGAAGAATCTATAAATTAGTTTAAAGGAAACAGGCTATGTTTTCCTCCAACCTGCCTTTATTCTAATAGCGATAGTCAAATGTTATCAGTAACTAAGACACCTCCACCTGGCACTATTTCACTCCTTACATTTTGACTCCATTTATGAGACAGGACAAAATAGATTAATAATATAAAACATTACATTTATTAATGTTTGCGGTGCTGAACCCCGAGAGCAGTTAATATGGAGTAAACCAAAATCTCTGCCAAGCAATTAAACTCACAGAAGATAAGCAGATGGCACAAATTAAACTCATTAGTTCACTGCACAAAAGCTGCAGATAAGAGAGCAGAATGCCCGGCTACTCTAGTTCACAGGCACTCCCTCACCATACCACAGGCCCAGCACAGTCCTTGCTGCCTTCCCGTTTCCCATTCCTCACACAAGGTGGTCATGACCATCTTGTTTTTCAGTCTTTACTGATCCTTTGATTTTTGTATCTTCTTGAACATTATTATAGAATAAAAAACTACCTAACATCAAAACAAGACTGATTGCTTTCAGGTGACTCCAGGCAGCTGTGCAAAGCAGAAGGCTTCCACACCAAAGCGTGTCAGAAAAGATGCAGGATGCATGTGCAGGGAGGTGGAGAAACAAAGAATAGAGTTAACTTTGAGGAGATAACAGCAGATACAATTAAAGTATTGCTATTTCTTTAGTTCAACTAGCTGTCAGTAGGCAGTGATCTCAGCATTATGTAGAAGAACATGAGCAATTGCAGATGTGTAAAGAACACAGTTTTCAAAACATTTGCAACATGATTTTTCAGGGAAATAATGAAAATGTTTTCTATAATCTCAAAATTGAGCCAGAAGTATTTCCTGGAATAAGATTTCAGATGAAAGTGTGAAGTATGAAGGAAAAAGTTTCAGTACAGAGATTTAGCCTATTCAATTTAGTGTTCAGTGACTTCACCAGTTTACATTTTGCCTTGCCAACCATTGTTCCAAGATCCTCAGATTTTGAAAAGAACTACAGAGCCAAAATGAATACAATCAGTTATGCTTTCTCAGTACGACTGTAGTCAATAAATTGAGCTCCTGACACACATTTTAAAAGTTACACTTCAAGGAACCTACTCCTTATGCCAATCGTCACACTTCAGAGCTTTTACAATTCTTTGAGTCACTCCCATGAAACAACTTACGGATTTTTCTCATGTATAGAATTGCTCAGGTTGGAAAAGACCTTCAAGATCATCAAGTCCAACCACAACCTAACCATACTATCCTAACTCTAACAACCCACCACTAAATCATGTCCCCAAGCACCACATCCAAACAGTTTTTAAATGCATTCAGGGATGGTGACTCAACCACCTACCTGGCAAGCCTGTTCCAGTGCTTAACAACCCTTTCTATAAAGAAGTTTTTCCTGATATCCAACCTAAACCTCCCCTGGAGCAACTGGAAGCCATTTCCCCTTGTCCTGTCACCAGTGAGAAGAGACCAGCCCCACTCTCACTGCAATCACCTTTCAGGTATTTGAAGAGAGCAATGAGGTCTCCCCTCAGCCTCTTCTTCCCCAGACTAAACAGCCCCAGTTCCTTAGTCTCTCCTCATAGGGCATATTCTCCAAGCCCTTCACAAGCCTTGTTGCCCTTCTTTGGACCTGCTCCAGCACCTCCATGTCCTTTCTGTACTGGGGCGCCCAAAACTGAACACAGTACTTGAGGTGAGGCCTCACCAATGCCGAGTACAGGGGCAGGATGACTTCCCTAGTCCTGCTCACCACACCATTCCTGATCCAAGCCAGGATGCCATTGGCCTTCTTGGCCATCTGGGCACACTGCTGGCTCATATTCAACTGACTCTCCATCAGCACACCAAGGTTCCTTTCCGCCAGGCAGCTTTCCAGCCGCTCCTCCCCAAGCCTGTAGGGTTGCCTGGGGTTGTTGTGACCAAAGTGCAGGACCCGACACTTGGCCCTGTTGAAACTCATACAGTGTACTTTGGCCCATCGACCCGGTCTATCCAGGTCTCTCTGCAAAGCCTTCCTACCCTCTGGCAGATCAACACTCCCTCCCAACATGGTGTTGTCTGCAAATTTACTGAGGGTGCACTCAATCCCCTCAAGATCATTGATAAAGATGTTGAATAGAAGAGGCTCCAGCATTGAGCCCTGGGGGACACCGCTTGTGACTGGCCGCCAACTGGATTTAACTCCACTGACCACAACTCTTTGGGCCCAGCCACCCAGTATTTCACCCAGCAAAGCGTATGCCCATCCAAACTATGGGCAGCCAGCTTCTCCACAAGGATGTTGTGAGGGACAGTGTCAGAGGCTTTACTGAGATGAGATCATTTGCACCTTACGATACTGAATTAAAACAGTCAAATAAGCATGCAGTTGCTGGGTTATAATACAGACAGGCAAGGAAGAAAAAGCATACATGCTTGTTTAAGTTTCTTTTGTACTGCAGTAGCTGAAATATCTTCCAAAAATCTTACCTCCTCAGCAATACCTTCCTTGTCAGGCAGAAGGGAAAGCCAAAATCTTTTATTCCTCCTGCAAACTACAAGGACATGAAAAGGGACAAAAATACATAGTGAACCTCTCTATGAAGACAGCCAGATGTGCTCCTGCAGACTGATAGTCTATCGTTCCATCGTAAAAATAAATACTTCTAGGCAAAAAGATAGTATGTTTATTCAACAAAAATCTGCAACTTAAAAAATACTAAAATATGTGTCTTTAACTCAGGTATTAACTACCTAACTTATGGCTGGGAAGATGGAAATTCCCCCAAGTACAGAAAGGAATCAAAATCTTAAACATGCCTAATATAGTAACTATAACATTTTTTTGGTCAGAAGCAATTTCAGTCCCCTAAGTTCTTCTATCTCAATTTTTGCCCTCATTCCCCACTCAAGTCCTGTTCACGCCACAAATGCACCCCCTCCCAAACACTCCATGTTCTCTCTCATCAAAACCCTACTTCTCACATCATTTCTCCTCTGTGTCAGGCTCTACATAATAAAGATCGCATACCTACCTCAGTATTTCAGCTCTTCCAGTTCTACTAGATCCCACCTTGCCTTCCCTCTTCACGCTGCGAGTCCTTCCACCACCTCCCCATCAACTGCTGAGGCCAGTGGGAGGTTTCTAAGCCCAGAATTTACCCCAGGTCCTGCTCCAGCAGAAAGTAGCCAGGCACAGCCTCTAATAAATGTCATTCTAAGGACAGAAGAAGAGCCCTTAACACTTAACCGTTTGGAAAGATGAGCAAACTTGAAAAACACTCACTCACTTAAATTCAATTTACTGGATAAATATAACTTAAATCAGTAGGAGACAAGTATTTATTTTCTCCTTTGTTCTCTTTCTTGTATTTTCAATTGTTGTAAAATAAATCTCCCAGCTGTGACTGAAGCGTGTGCAGTCAGTGATGGCTATCTGAACCAGTACATCAGCTGATGCTTTGCATTTGCTCAAGGCTTTCAATTAGTATTGAACATTTATGTTTACCTGAACACTACTAATTGTGATAAAGTACTAACTGTTCTTTTTTCAATAAGTAAATAAATGTTGACCTATTATGCAAATCTGACTGAGAAGCTTTTTCTTCATAAATTTTAGAACAAAATGTAAAGATTTATGCCTGACTGAACTTCATTTATTCCAAAGCAATTTTGGAAAGCTATATAAATAGATATTTGTTGCATATTCAGACAGTCATGGGAATATCAATAAAGTATTTAAAAAGTTAAATATGTCAAATTTACTACAAGATACATACTTACCGCTGACTTCACTGCAGTTTACTTCGCTGTCTGAGTCCGAAACACTAAAATTTACATAGACATTCCAGTACAACTTGTCAAATACCTATAGCCTTAGGAAAATGAATGTGCTCCCTGTACACGGACTTGGCACTGCACTGAAATCAACTGGCCTTTTTGCGTGCAGTTCCCAGCAGAATAGTGTTGGACAAGTCTTCAGGGATTTCCCTCTTCCTTTCAAGAAGCCATTACCAAGAACAGCTTGGGTTTAGATCGCTCAAGCATACGCTTAGGGGATGTCTATGCTATTACTGAGCCTAATTAAGAGCAGTTTCTTCAAGAAAGCCATTCACAAACAACACACACAAACGCAGATCCACACACCACCTGTCAAACTCAGTGCTCACATTTAATATCAAATTTGTCTGGTCAGTTTACAGCTTCTGAAGGCCAATGTTATTCTTGCTTCAAAGACACTCAGCACCGCACCTTGCCTCTTCACATGTCCCAGCGCATCACAGAATCACAAAATTCCAGGGTTTGGAAGGGACTTCAAGAGATCATCAAGTCCACCCCTCCGCTAAAGCAGGCACCCCACTGTTGGTCACACAGGTAGGCATCCAGACGGGTCTTGAACATCTCCACAACCTCTCTGGGTAACCTGTTGCAGCGCTATCATGGTCAGCCAACATATCATAGGTACTACCATTTATTTCCTTGGCAGGACAAACAGGAGAATGGAGGACAAAGCCAGGACAGAGAGGAGACACCATTCCCGTCTGGAAGAGCTTCTGGGAGCTGGCACACATACACAGCAATACAGCTGTATTCACTCTGCTATCCCAAGTCTTATCTGCTACAACACAGCTAAAGCAGAGGCCACAGACAACCTCAGAACCTTGATATGGATCTGATGTTGCAGTCATGTCTCAAAACTAATACCATCGATTTCTACTGTTCACTGCTCTTTATGTGAATTGAGCCAGCTGCAATAAAAAAAAGAAAAAATACATCTGCTTGTTGTTCATATGGAAAATAATAACCGCCCTTTTCAGCACCAGCTCCTTAAATTATCTGCAAAACCAAACCAAATAAACCATCACACTATCTCAGTTTTGAGCAATAATATCTCAGTTTTTCCTTTACCAGAATCCTACAAGTCAGTTCAAGAAGCTCTTAACTACTTGAAATGCTGCTGCAGGAAGGAGTGAGCATGTGCACAGAATTATGCCTTCACTTTTTTTCCTACAATTCCTTAACAATATCCTGCATCGTGCAGTTCAAAGCAAGGGAGGAAAAAGAGATTATCCTTCACTTTCCTCACCTTGATGGAAGATCTTTCTTACTGCACACATACTTCAGGATGCCTTGGTCAGAGACTGAAAAACAGGTTGTAGTAGTTATAGAAACAATCTGCATTTGAAAAAATTCCCTCTAAGTGATCACAGTTTTACGCCACAAGGAAAAAAAAAAAAAGAGACGATCATTTTCTTTTGCTTTTATTCCTTAATCACTTCCAAATCCTCACATGTAAAGCAATAGTTTCTCAAGCTACACTAGCTGTTTTCTCAGTACAGGAAGACACAGCTCACAAATTATAAGAAAAATCTGAAATCTCATTCCAAAAGCACAGCTTGACAGTCATATAATATCTGAAGTTGGAAAATGGTTGCAAGAGAAAGTGATATCCAGAATACACAGTTCAAAAAGCCCTGGAAAAAAGATTGGAAAAGTCTGTTTAATAGATAAAGCTTCAGATGTTCCTTCTATACTACTCCTTTGTGCCTGACCAGCCAACCTATTATTGTGTTCACTGTATCAAATAAAATGGTACAAAACTTTCCACTAAAGAGTATTTTAAGAAACACAGGATTTAAAATGGCATCTGAAAACCACCATACGGAACATTACATGTCTCATTTTCCTTTAGTCTGACTAATTTATTGAAGATAGTTAATTCACGAGGCAAGGATTATACTTTTTGCTGGTGTTTGTACATCTGCTGCAATGGTGCTCACTGTAACTTCCCAGCGCTAGTTCATTGCTACAAAAAAAAACAAAACAAAACAGGTTTGCTACAGTCCTACACAGCAGAGATATAGAACCTTTTTTTGTTACTATTTTATATGTACATGCAAGAGAATATATAGGGACAGGAATTATTTGGGATTTTTTTTTGGTTTTTTTTTTTTTGGACAGAAGCACTTTTCTACACTCACCTGATGCAGACAAATGTACAACAGTTAATCAACCACTTTATATAAATCTTTGATAAAGTCCCCCTGCTAGCATTTAAACAGCACTCCCTCTCAAACTTCACCAGATTTAGAACCAGACGTAAGCCTGGCACAGACCAACAAACATCAAATAGGGGCTTAAAGGAAAAACAACAACAACAACAACAAAAATCAACAGACTAAGAAGTAAAAGGTTTCAGAGTATTTCTACTGCCAGTATATCCTTCCAACTGTGGCTTTTAATGCCTCCCCACAGAGGCATCCTCAGAATCAATGTATCTCACATATGTGCATCCTAAAATCTGCTATGCTCATCCAAAGCACAAATATTCTTGTTGAAACTGTGTGTGGAAACACCCAACTATAAAGCACCAAAATAAACTCCCACAGATATCAATAAAGACTACTACAAACAAGAAAAGAACACTTCACAGGACACAACTGCTCCACCTCTTAATTTCTCAGCCGTGGTTTCGAAATAAACAAATTTATATAAAACCTCTTCTGCCAGATTTATTGAAAACACATTTGCCCTAAAGTCTGCCCACCTTTTACAATTGCCTTAGTTTGTCTTATTGAATGTACTGCTTGTCTTCCCTTGAGTACCTCAGTTCTCCATACAAACCACTATATCCAAAGGTAACAAAACAGCAGATTAAAATTTCTTACTTTGAGCAATGAGATAATTCATGCTGATCTCTTGCCAGAAGAATTTCACCAGCTTCTCAATCTCTGTATGGTTTATTTCTCCGAACAAATTCCACATCTCTGAAGACAGACAAAATCTGGAGCATTGCTTCGCTGCTTGGACGGAGGGATGGCTGTACCACCTCAAATGCACATCTGCATCTTCACTCGCTAAAACCCATCACCAGGCTTCCAAGAACAGCTACTCGTATTCCTCCAGAACCTGCCAAAGTCAGGGTTTGCTGAACTCTAAGGCCCAGAGAACACCCAGAACTGAGATCTAGGAAACTCTCTCAGCTGACGCAGCTGTTCACCTCATTTCTTTCACTGCATCAGACAGCTAAGCCTGTGGTTGTTTTACTTTACTCCAATCTGAAAGATACAGAGAGTAATGAGACTGGATATGACACAAAACCACACGTTAAGTGATTTCAAAGCTAGTCTCTATATAGCCAGAGGCTTACTGGAGCATTTCAAATTCCATCTTTTCTCATGCTAATTCCTACCAGATATTAAGTAACAACGTTCAAAATACATGGAACGTGAAAAAAGGCTTGTTGTAGTTGTATGAATATTTTGTTTGTTCATTATTGAAAAATGCAACTTTTAGAGAGTCATTAAGACTATGGAGTTGAGGTAGGCCATGTCAAATAGGAGTACTATGGCATGGTAAAATGATTCCAAGCCAATTTTTGTACCTAAAGTTCTGGATTTGTACTTAAGCTGTCATTTCACATATTATGAAAAGGGAAGCCAATTTCTTGTACATTCCAGCTCTCACTTAAGTTAGTGGAGTATGTAATTCCAGAAGAACAGTATATCAGGCCGACGTGAAATGTAATCTAAGAAGGTGAGTGAAATACATTAGCTTCTTTCCTCTTAAGTTTTGTTCATTTTCAGATGAGACAAGATTCAGGAACTTTTGTTCAGGCTTTACAGGGAAGAACTGCGCACAAAGTGGCCCTTTATCCCAACAATCCAAACTCAAAAGCAGTAAAAAGCAATGAAAAGGAGTTGATTCATATGGAACTACTGAGAATTTTAATTTGAAGGGTCAGATGAATTCTATCCTAACTGAGCTGTAAAATACCTCAGGCTGAACTGATCACCTCTACCAAAAAAGATGTGCCTAACTTACTTACAGAATGAGAAAGCTTTTAGAGATCTAGCGTTAGCCAAGATGAATTTCAACTCAAATGCTCCGAAGTGCTTTACATCCTCTGTCATCAGATTGGCATTTTTTCTTTTCCAGGCTTTTCATGCTGCTAAACATAATTAATACTCAAAAAAAGTAAACATTAGGCAGACGGTTTGGCACAGGTGTGTTAACATCATTTTTTATTGTTTTCCTACTTAATAACATGAATTCATTATGCAAGATTGGGTGCTTCAACCAGAAACCTCAAGGATAGCACTGTAACAACACTGTCTCCAAAAACAAACTTACAAGCTGCATGCTTTGTTTGGCCAGCTACATCATACACTGTACAATACCTGAATCAATAATGGCGCATATAATTTATAATTATTCTACTATTTTGTGAGAGTTTATCTCACATTTTTACTGTCCACTCTATTAGCATCTAACAACTGGTTTCATCACTACCGGGCTGAAACAAAGAAACAAGTTGCATCAGGGTATGTAATTCAGGTTTCTCATTTGAGAATAGATCTGTAAGAGCTTGAGATAGCATACCTAGGCAACTGGTACTTTGACACTGACAACCTGATTCCCCCCAACTCCCAGTTCTTCTACTGTAATTGTAAATTTCCTATTGCAAGCCTAAAAGCTCTGATTTCAAGAAGCTCACTGGGAAGGACTACAAGCCCACCACAAAGCCAGTCAGGAGGAAATCGCAACACATGGGCTCTAGGTAGACCTGAGGTCAACTGAACTAATGCCAAGCAGTTTTTCCCAAATCTTTAAAAAAGGAAACTGATCACTACAGCCAAGCAGATCTCAGAATTCAAAGCAAAGCATTCACACTAATAGGTAATAACTTGATGTATTGGTTTTCATATTAATAACTTCAGTAGCTAGTGTATAAGCTGTTTCCCATGTGATATGTTCCTCAAATAATACACTGAGGCAGCTCCCTGAACTACAGAAATTAAAAATCAAAGCAAGCCAAATATAAAGGGTAGAAAGACAAAAGACAGGGGGAATAAAGGAGACACTTTCACATACGCAGTTCTTCATCTTGTACTAAAATTCCCTGAAGTGCTTGTTAACTGCCATTCTGCTGATGCCATTAACATACTCCAGCACCCTGAGCGGCATAAAACAGATTAAGCAGTCGCATTAAACCTTTGTTCTTAACTTGCTCTGATAAGTTATCAACAGCATTTTCTGAACAGTTCATTTTCTGAATTGTTTTGAAATGTCAATATTTTCTTTAATCATCATGTTGTCCATGATCTGTGATAATTAAAAAATAAAACCTCTAGATTAAGCGGTGAATACTAATTATGTGTATTTCCATTACTTCATAGCAGAGAGGAGAAAGAGACAGCAACAATAAAAACCCACTCTTTATCTTTAGGACTTGAATCCCTTAGAAAAGAAGGCTGAAAGGAGTGGTCAAAAGACATTTAATGAGAACCTCCAGAAATAATGAGTTCTTTCATTTAAAAAAATAATTATATGAACCATTTTTGTTTTAAAGGTTCATTTTATAAATGAAAAATAGAAATGATCTTCTGAGTCCCTACTCATGAAACCAAGATGAAAAATAGAGGAATCAGTAAAAATATTAAACACGTTCAAAATACTTTAGAAGTTTTTATTTTAAAATATTTGAAAACTATCCCTCTATCCCTGTATTTTTAGAATAAATTGCGTCTATTCTCGCAAGGAAAGATTCATGCTTTGGACTCAAGTGCATTATGAATTGAACATCATTCAGTTGGTCCCTAGAAAGTAAAACATTAGAATGCTGCTTAGAACAAGTCAGCTTTCCATTTAAACACACATCTAGAGCATGTTAAAAAAAAACAAAAAAGTTATGCTGAGCACTTAAATATTTCACACAGACATTAAAGCAAGATGTCAGGGATGAAACACATAAGTCAGAAAGTGCTGCTATACATCTGGCAGTAGCCAGATGTCCGATTTGGACACAACAGGGTGTCCAATTTGGATCAAGGCTCTGACCACTGCAGAGGAAATGAAGGAGTCAGCTTTCTGCTCCAGACTTGTGTGTTGTACCACTCAAAAATGCAATTAAACCATTAAAGTAGAAGGGCACAACAGCCTGAAAGCTCTTGGAACGTTTATCTTTCCAGCCACAGTAGCAGCTACCATTCAGAGGAGGCTGGGGGGTAAGCAAAGGTATGCGCTGAAAAGGCTTGCTGACAGCACAAAGACCACATGGCTTCGTACTTGTCACGTGCCAAAAACTAGCCCAACTCAATCTAACTATAACAGCAAAGTGTAGGAGTCCAGATGTTTTAATTCATGCAAGACAGCAAATCCTTTCCATTTAAAATAGCATGCCTTCTTCCTGCAAGCTGCTGGTAGGACTTCAGGTACTAACCTGCTTGATCAGAACGCTTAAAGAAACTAACGCAAGATTGAAAGACTGTACTCAGAAATGGATGGGCAAGCTCAGAGCCACTATGATCCTCAATGTTAAATACTCCAAATAGTCAGAAAAAAACAGATGAAGGGGAAACAAATTCATCTCCTAGATCTACCTATTTTGGATTTTCTCCTGCATTAGGTAACCACTTTTACATATAGAGAGTCAAACTTTAAAGAAGCTAAACTGATTAATAGGTGCGTGGTATACAGTGACATTCAAATTTATTTTTCATACTTTAGTTCTTAACTGATAACATACTGCTCTTTTCTTTTAAAATTGTCCTCAATTTCCTCCCTTTTTCCTTCAGTATTTCCCAATCTTGCTACTTGAAAAGACAAGCACATTTTTCAAAGAAAACATTATGTAAATCAGATAATCCTGTAAATAACACATAGACTTGTTAGGTAAACAAACACACAAACACAGCAGCCACAACTTATTTTGTCAACAATATTTTATAAAGAAAATACCTTACACAATTATTTGAATGAACGGTGCTGAATCATTCTGCACTCAGTTCCCGCAACAGTGATTCAGTCAAGTTGGGTCTACATGTGAAGTCGTAAAATTACATTAGATTTGCAATTCCAGACAAGATACACATTTAGTAAAATGTCTGTGTTGTACTTAGCTTAGTATATTTGATTTTACTTAGCATTCACTTTGATGAGGAAGAGACCACAACTGCTCCTGCCAACTTGAAAATGAGTTTTTCCATTATTGAATAGTCTTAAATACTACAGAATTTTGCATTTTGGATAGAAGAAGCTCTGAACAACCTTTTTTACATTATCACTTCAGTTTTCAAAGCACTTGGAAAGCACAAGGCTGTACATACTTCTGTCTACGCCTATCCACAAGTTCTAAGGAGGAGCACATTCCCATTTTACCACTGCATTTCACAGGTTTTTAAAAAATTAGGTTATTAATTTTAAGTGAAGCCATGAATAATGACTTCATTTTAAGCATTTCTTTGGCATATACTAATGACTTTTCTCATTCAGCTTCCAATTATGGAGCACAGTGACTAGCGATTCCTTACAATTATAATTAGCTGATTAAGAAAAAGGGCAGATGAGATCAAAGCTCTGGGAGCACACAACCTTTGGATCGCAACTATCAATTCAGTTGACTTAAGCGGATAAAACATTGCATTCATATGACATACATAAGCTGTCATCTCCTCTGTTGTCTCAACCACAATTAAGAACAACTTTTATGAAAGGCTAAAGAAAGCCCTTTTCACCTTCTGAAAATAACCAAGAGCTTCTGGGGTGCCAGCAGCACGTACTGTGGGAGACATCTTCCTCACGCTGCCCGCAGTTCTACGCAGTGAACTCAGCATGGTCTCAAACTACATCAGAATTTTCCATAGCTTGGCTTACCATCAGTTATTCCAACTCATCATTTAAGCTTTTCATTCATCCTGAAGTGCTCTCTGAAGCTTTGGCTTTCTATTTACAACACAAGTAACACAGTGAGAAAAAATTATCAGAAAATGCCTTTCACCCTTTGAAAAGTTCTGCATTTCATCATGTTTTGGTATTTCATCTCCATATCAACAATCAAGTCCGCCATATCTGTAATGCATACTAGACGCTCAACACCAATACAATGATCCACAATCACACCTAAAGCCCAGTTCAAATGCCTGTCACAGAGATACAGCTTGTCAACAGAAGGGAAAGCACTTTCTTTAGGGCTTATCCAAGATCATGACCAAAGCAAAGACCAAAAAATACTGGCCTTCAGCAGAAAATCTTGCCACCTTCAGCAACAAATGTAGATACATTTGTATGACCTTGCCTTCCCTAACATAAACAGAGACCAATGTGCAAATGCATACATGCAATTATTTGAAAGATTTCTAAACATAACACCCCTCCGCACATGCTCCTCACTTCCTGGGAAGGGGATGAAAGAAGCAGCACGTGACAGATATTAGTCATGTTATTTAATGCATTCCTGAAAGTGCTCATGAATACCTCTGAGACTTCATATATAAGAATTTACTCTAAACCTACTCCCCCAGCTGCATATAAAACTGCATTGCTCCTGTTGCTGGGTGAGATAATAGTGTTAGATGCCAGTTGCTCTGAAAGGCTTATCTTAGTGTTTAAAAAAGATTGAAAAATATATATACAGGAAGTAAGAGAAAGATAACATCTAGCAAAGACAAGCCCAAACAGAACACCTAGGAAAACATTAAGTCTCAACTTGCCAATTTTCTGACACATAATCCATCAAGGGTGGGATCAGACACTTTATGAAGGAGATGGGTGTGATCAGGCCTCCACGCAATGCCTAGGGATCTATGGTGCATGAAAGCAGGATCCATCAAGATGCCATAAATGGTGTTACGTTAGTCAGCTCTTCCACAGGTTAACCAGGATATTTCCTACCTACAGCACAGCTGACTTGTCAGTTTGGCTACTGCCTCACTCTGCAGACCCAGTACAGTTACCACAGCTTTTCTCATGGAAGCACGTATATATGATTCCACTCCACAATTCAATCACTGTTTCTATATCCCTTTCACTTCTCCACAGACACTTGAAAGCAGAAATATCACATTCGAGGCAGAGAGTTATACACATTTATGTGTATAATCTCTCAAAGCCTTAATTAAATACTGAATATCTGATCACAAAACCTTGAGTCATTAATCACCATTATCCTATTAACACATAGCTCTCCACTTATTAGCTACTGTTTTATTTGGTGTCTCCCTTTTCTTTAGAATGGAAAGTATTTTGTGAAGTTTTATTTGGATCTACAAAAGAACATTAGATGTGAAAACATAGATGCTTCTGTAATTTATTCTCTAACATATTTCACCACAAAAATACAGAAATTTTAGTTCACATGCAAACGTCTCACTCTCTTTTTAAAAACACAGACAATAATTCGCAAGGAACACAACCTGGTTTCTTAAACGCAGCCTTTGGATTTTAGTTCAATAAACAGATAGGAGCACAAGCACTGCCAAAGGCCTACAGAAATTCCAGTCTAATTTAGGCTACTGATATTAAGAACTTGGTCAATGAAGTACAAAATCCAGACATTCTGAATTTTCCGTATTTGTCAACCTCTAGTAGATGGTACACTGAAAACTAAGTTCTTCCACCACAAGATCCTACCTGCACAACCTTCTAAAAGTGTAATACTAGCAGCTGTAGCCTCCTTTCACTTTACACAGTAGCCAGAAAAAACCCCGGGCAGGGGGAAACCCTGACATCTGATATTCACACACTCATAGAACCAACGTATTTCATTTCTAGTAAAGTGCCTTAACTAGAGGACATCCCAGTTAATATCATTTCCTATCTTCCCCTAAGAGAGAGCAGTATGAATTCAATAAAACAAGTATCAAGGACATGCCATACCAGCCATAAACTTAGCATTATACAGGACAGCGGCAAACCCTCATTTATTAAGGCAGGCTTAGAGAGAGGCAGAACCAGTATTCCAAATACAGCTTCCTAGAACAAGCATCCATTTCATGGTAGATTATCACTGGATTACACTGACTGACAAATGCCTGCTGGCACGCAACTCAGCTCATAGGGCTGGGTAGTGACTAGTCGCATACACAATAGCCATACACTAATAACAAGGATAATTACCTGGGTATTTCCATCCAGTCCTTTGCAGGCAGCGAAGAACCCACCACACAGATTTCTCACTTCTTCAAGAAATGCTCTAAACTTTTTATTAACTCAAAAACATCAGTAGAGTTTGTAACTCCTATTCAAATGAAGTTATGTACAGAGCTGGCAACACCTGACTTCTTTTAAGCATCGTCAGGCAGCTGAATGAATTCAGTTGACCAAAAATCTCTATTTCAACAGGTGAGGAAGAGGTGAAAAGAGGCTACAGGCATTTCTAAGCTTTGATATATTGATTTATTATGCCAGAGATCTTTCAGACTAATTAGTAGCATCTAATGAATGTGCCAGACATTATGAATGTGTTAAGGATTTAAGAGAACTTAATGTACTTAAGGCCGCTTTGGCATATTTAGACATTGAAACTCAGTATAATTATCTATATTACATATCCCTCAGCTACCACTCAGATCTTGCCGGTCATCATGTGGAGTTCTCATTTAAAGCCATTCCCAATCTACTATTTGTGATTCCAGCAAGCTCACAACTTCTACAGACATAATCTGACAGTGGAGATTCCTAGCAAAATAAACATGACCGGTATCAAAGATTTTGCTTGAGCAATATAGTGAGTGTAATGACAGAAACATGCAGAAGATAAAACATCATGAGGCTGACACACAGCACAGTCAGCAGTCTGGCAATAGTTAAAAAGTTTCTGTGTAGGCGCTTTGCAGATGTAAGCTACTTTTGCCAGGATAAGCCTCAAGACTTCATCTTTATTGAAACTGGCTTTGCTGACATGAGCTTGCAAGCCACTGTGTGTGTACTCTCCAAAAAAAGTGAAAAGAACAAAGGGAAACATGGAATAAGAGATGAAGCCTAATTTATTATACACTTATGGAGCTCAGGCTGTATAAACAAAATAAAGTCATAATACATATGCATCCATCTCATTTTTTAAAGAGACTTAAAATCCCAGATGAAATTTTTTTTTTCCTCTTTTCCGTCATGCCTGTTTCTCAGTCAAGGAATTAATAAGAATCAACTGCTTAAAATGCAAAAGAGCCAATATCCTCATTTAATTCGAGAATAACCTAGTAGAAGCCTTTGCCTCTGTGCAAGGAACCAAAAAAAAATATCTTGAGTGTTTCAGATGATGATGTGCTTATAGCTCCTTGTATGAATCACTTGGTCTTCAGCCTAAGCTCCTGCTAGAAGCACACAAGGTTTTTCACTGCTGTTTTGGTACTTGGCAAACTTAGGACAGAAAGTTCAGCCATGGTTTTGTCTCCTATGCAGTGTGAATTAAAGAGTCACACTATTTTTTCAAATTCATGAAAATACTGTTTTTTAATTTCTTTTATTTCTTTGTTTGTTTACAAATAAAGGAATTCCATCTGGACTGCGGATTCTTTATTTGTCATGTATTTCTTGTGTAGCACTGAAGTAAAAAGTTAAAATATCAGCAATTTTGCAAAACACTGTGACTTGCACAATAAAAGAGTTCTTGAGCAAATCAGTCACTGATTTTTTCAAAAGCTGGACTCAAAACCAGAGACTACATATCAGTTTCTATAAAATCTAACGTTATAGAAAAAACCACCAAGTATGAAGAACTAGTTCTGAATAGAAGAAGCCTTCACACGGCCGTGAGGTCCCCAAGGAAATCATCACTTGGTGCCTGCATTTTTTCTGATGCTCTTCCAAAGGGATTAACTAGTGACTACCCACAGGACATCAGCGTACCTAGAGCTCTGGCCAAGTGGTGTCATTCTTATGTGAAGATGAAGTGACTGACTGCAAAGTGAGACAGTACAATTTTCCTCCGTGCAGAAAGAGCCAGTTTCAGTGTTACTGCTCTGAACTATAAATATATATAATAAAAGCATCAGGTAAAACACTTCTGTGTATCAGCAATATTGCCAAGGTTCATAGCTGCCTTTTACTGCCTTGAGGAGGCTATTAGCATCAGCAAAGATGAGCAGTGAACTTCTTCAGCAGGAAAGATTTGCATGAAGTGAGGTAGAGATGAAATGACGCACTGTATAACAGTGATCGAGGAGAGAGAAGGGCGCTTTTTTATTTTCTCCCAGCAGCAACTAATGGACAGTCCCATGCGTGGCCTGCTGCCTCTCCCCTCCTCTTGGCACTTATAGGCAGAGTAGAAAGGAAGAAGACAAAGAGGTCCTAAACAGAGGTCTGTCAGCATTACACCACCGCTCATAACTGACGCTTTCATTTTGAGAGTCACAGATATCAACGCTACAGCATGTTTTAAGAGATTTTTTTTACAGCATGCAATCAGGATTTTGTCCTGGGACACAGGCTGCACCACGTTAATATAGGGAGCTAGATTTCTGAATAAAAACTTTTGAAAGCAGCAGAAGACCTTGACAGCTGGCTTGATGAACAAATATTGATCATTCGTTATGTGTAATGAAGTTCCTGAAAGAAAACATCACCCAAGTGCTGCTGGTGCACATCCCTGTCCCAAGCCAACTTTAACAAACAAGTCTCTTCTCATGGAGGAGTTAACCTTCAATAAAGAGGGAAACCTGTACTGGGGCCTGAAATCCTCTGTGCCTCAGAAGAGCAGTAGAAATGATCAGTGAAGCTCCTGTGACAGTACTCTGGGAAGCGCTGCAGCCCCTGACATGGGGTACCTGGGGTTGTTGCCCTTTCCCTCTCCCTGCCACACCACCCACCACTACCCTGATGGCCCACAGGCCTCCAGCCAAGTTCTCAGGCCCTTAAGTACAAAACACACTCACCTGAGAGCAAAGCCTGCACAAACACCAATGTTTCTCAGATGAATGCATCAAAGAGACTCTACTACCTGCATTCTGGGCAAACTGATCTCCAAAACTTCCACGAGTTCAGGTCATGTATGGCATTTCTACAATTACTACAAATACCTCAAGGAAGAAATCTGATTTCTCTCTTTGGCACCCTTTCAAATAACAATTCTTTGGCTCACAAGTCCAACTGCCAGTGTCACAGCACTGTGAAATCCATTTGCTGCACTAGGTTACCCATGAGATGGTAGGCTGAAAAGTGCACAACTCACTCTTGTCAACCACGTGCCATTAACATTTGTTAAACATCTGATAAAGCACTGAAACAAATTGCTTTCTTTATTTAGCAACACACTTTGAGAACAGATTTTCTCCTGATTTAATGGGATAGGTCTGTCCATTATCCCATTAGCTACGCATTGCTAGAAACCCCCAGGGCATCAAACTGCCAAACGTCTGACTGAAGATATCAAAGACTCTTCCAAAAACATCAGCTCCTTCTGCTCTTGATTACTGAAGAACGGTCTCACGAAATATCACTCATTAGATCAGATCATCAGATGAGCAATAACAAGTCCCACTTCCTATCAACTTTTCACCCAAGCTGACACACATTTTGTCTCACCAAAACTCACGTTCTGTGTGTCTGCCAGCATTTTTGAAACAGTTACGCCATCTGACTTATTTCCTCACAGCATTCATACTGATTCTTCACAACAACAGCAGCAGGGCTAGCACAGCAACCCTGTGCAGGAAAACATCAACGGCTACATATGGAACAGGAAAAATTCAATCTTTTGACTCCAGCTGCTTCTTCTTGCGTAGATCTAGCATGGAGGAATAGTTACTGGCTTGCATTTCAATAGAAAGTCTTAATGTTATCTTTTCCCTTCCTCTTCTTATTTTAGTTTAACAAATTATGAAGCAATAAATTATTTACTAAAATGTTTGGCCTAACACTGTTCATTTTTAAACATTTGTTTAAACACAAAAATTTATTCACAAAGATGCTGTATATTAATATGGTGAAAATTATGACCCATTCAGAGCTGTATGAATATTTTGCAGTGGCATTTTGAGAAATTACCTCAAGTGTAATAAATGCTGATTTGTGAAATTATTCTTCCTTCCCCTAAAACCACTCAATTTTGTCTTTAAAACCCAGGAACTATAAAGAACAGTAAAATAAGGCAGGAAATGTTCAGCAAATACATAAAACTCCATACTAGGTCTGTTTCTAGAAGTAAAACAGCAGTGTCAGAAAAAAAGCAGAATTTTTAAGTGTGGGGCTGTTAATAAGAACAGGATGCCAAGTTTTTCTATATCTCAGGGAGATAGGAGTTAGGTTGCAAGTTCAGTTATGCTCAGCCAACTGGATTTCCACTAGAGGTGCATATATCTGCCACTTAAGGGCACAAGCTTTCTTTTTCCAAGAAAATGTAATAATTTGGTTTCACACGCTGCTCCAAGCTCCCAAAATTAAGATCAATGCCAGCACTCAAACAATCTTGGCTTCTGTTTCCAGTCCTTAAGAGTGAAATAATACAAGATAGCAGCACTCTGCATTTGCCTCCCAATCTACTTGCTTCGCATACCTTCTTTTGAAACCCTGTCCAACTGGCAAGCTCACACAATGCTTCTAAGCCTCCTCTAAACCCAAGGCTAAAGCAATGTATCCTAAACAAACCTAGCAGCTACTGTTACATGCTGTCATGAAGGGAGTTGTATTTACAGACAAGTTTGACAGCACTGTAAAGAATCTATTTTGGTCGCTATTTTAAACTATTTCTTCAACACCTTTTACAGGGCTAATTATGGCTACACATGCAATCATAAGCAGCAGCCTTCTTTTCAAACAGAGGCTGCTTTTTTTTTTTTTTTTAAAGGAAATTATTCTTCTTTTATAAAAAAAAAACCTGGAGGAATAAACTTTAAAATTTCCATGCTAGCATAATATACAACTGGGGATCAGCTATACGGGTCCTGGTGAGAACCACAGATGATCTACATATGATCATACAGCAAAAAGAATTGTCTCTAATTGCCCAAGAAGTTTCACAACACTGCTTATGAGCACAGCTTCTGTGAAGTGTTGCACAGTCACAACAGTAATATCCCCTGCACTGGGCAAACCGATGTCACCAGTAGAACCATTTAGCCTTTTTTCTCAAGTTAACAAAGCAATGCAAAATGCCCCTCCTGCTTGCTGTTTCAGTCTTGACACCATTGACTTGCTTGAATTAGCTTAATCCTGAGACCGATGCAGGTATTAGCTGTGAAGACTCAGTATGAATTTTTCTAGCATCTGGAAAATGTTTGAGCAGTTCAGGGTACAATAATCACATTTAGATGCAGCAAAAGAATAAAATCACAGCATACTCAGGGTAAAAAACATCAAATCCTTGATTAATCTTATGATATAACAAACTAATCCACCAAGTTGTTTTTTTGTCTTACCTCAATAATCTTGTCATGAATTCGTAAGCCTTCTGCTTTGTCTGCAGGTCCATTTTCCAAAATTTTTGACACATAAATTCCCTCAGCAGATTCCTCCTGATTGTTCTGTGCCAGGCAGTAAGAAAGTTGGAAAAGGACCACATTAGTACAATAAATGAGATGTACTAAAACCAACACCAATGAACAACACAAATCCGCCTGAAATATGCAGCTCACTTTTCCACCTGAGACTTAAAATCCTTGGGATTTTTTTTTAAATTTGCTTAACACAAAATAGTCATTAATCAAAAGGACAGAATTAATGAGCTGTTCCAGCATTTTTAATAAGATTATCCATTTACTTCTGGTTATTTTAGTCTAAATGAGGCACAGGGTGCAATGTTAATCAAATACAAGCTAAAATATTTAATGCAGACCTCACACATCTCAGCAGACAGCAACTGCTGTGTAACAGCAGAGAGGAAGATATTCATAAAGAAGGGATGCACAAGTGTTTCTCTCAAGAAGGAAAGTGATCCTGGAGCACTGCAGCTTATAAAAACTTCCCTGCATTTGGAAATAAGGCCCAAGGAACAAAGTGACATTAGTTAATTGGCATGTAACAGTGATGGGATTTGGTGGAATTGGTTAACTTCATAAATCCTTTTCACGTGGGAGATTGAGAATTTGCTCAGCTATGGACAAAAAAAGAACCCACTTCCAGTTGATCTCTACAGATTTCCAA
Source organism: Numida meleagris (assembly GCF_002078875.1). NCBI lineage: Eukaryota > Metazoa > Chordata > Aves > Galliformes > Numididae > Numida > Numida meleagris. The sequence continues at coordinate 29,332,555 of NC_034409.1, read as the reverse complement.
GTACAACTCACATGATGATCAAATTTAAAGAAGTTATTTACTACAGCTGAAATAAACTTGATGTTGTCGCAGAGCCTAAAATTACTTCATTTCTTTGCACAGTAGTTTAAAATAGTTTTTTAAAGTATTGTTTTAAAGCAATATTAATATAGGAATAATTCCAAAAGGACATTGCCTACTAGAAGTATTTTTAATTATTCACACAAATAATAAATGAGTTAGCAAGAAGTAAAGGAATCTTCTTCCAAACCATTTATACTTCGGACAGCAGTTGATACGATGCTTATTTTCCCTCTACTTCTGGTAACCCCTTGACCAATGTTATGACCCACAGGTGTACTGATTTCTAGGACTAGGTCCTATACACTTGTGGGAGAAAAAAAAACATTTTTTTTTAAATTAAGAAAATGATCAATCCATTATAAAGTATGGATCCACTGTAAGGCATGCTTCAGAGAATGGAGCAGCTGTCCCACACAGACTTAAACCAAGCAGATTTCAGGTTAACAACTATTTGTTCAACATGATGCAGGTCAGACTATGATCTCATAAAGTCCTAAGTTTTTCCTTGGTCGCAGACACTCATGGGTGTCAGGCAAGATGCAAAAGTGATTTTTTTTTTAAGGGTTCCAGAAATGTTTTGAAATGGTTTACAAACAGACCTGCACTCAGTTCCCATGTAAGCAGTGAGAAGTAATGAAACTCTGATAAAACAAATATAATAGCCATTAACCAAAATGCACAAAGGACTGGGTCTGTTTCTTTCTTAAGAAAACAAAAGACTAGATTATAGTAACTTCATTCACATGAAACTGCATATTTTTCCATAAGAAATGTTACTGTCCTTTCAGAGATTAACGTATGACTCAGTAAGAAAAAGGGTATTTTAGTCTGGCTTGCGGTCCCCATTGGTAGTACACACTGCTAACTGTAAGTCCTATCAAGAAAATACTCCACAAGGCACTCAGAGCTTCAGCACCTGATCACACAGTGCACAGGCCATGAAGCAGGTGGAGCTGCGGGGACCAGTGGTTTATCTGCCCCTGAGCTGAGTTCCTGGGCTGCTGCAGTCCTCAGCTGTGCCTGCAGCACATAGCTGCCTCCAGCATGGCTTGGCCAAGGCATCCTCAGAGAGGAGGGAGGCCAGCCTCGGCCAGCCAGAGATAGGGCCCGGGACAAAACAGGGATTAAAGTAGCATAGGTTCACCAGAATAATGAGTCACCTTCCAGAAACATACACTCATGTGAAATTAGACCTTTCTTGACAAAATAAGACAGGCTTGTGGTAAGTTGTTCCTTTCCTGTCATCTTGCCTTCCAGGTAGAAGGTGAACAGTGGGGCAGCCTGCAATGCAATTAAATGAAACACAGCAAATGGAAAGTACCAAGTCACCAAGTGTCACCTGTTTCCAGCAAGAAAAACCTGCACTGTGCATATAAAACACAAATTAAAAAAGCACATTCCCACCTACAGGACTGGTGCAACAACACCCCTGTTCTGCTCTTCCTCAGCTAAAGCCAGTGTTTTCACACAAGGGCACGTTTTCTCTGAACAACTTAAATGTATAATTTGCCTTCATAAACTCGTTTTGCCTTGTTACTAAAGAATTCCTGATCATGTTTTTAAGGTTTTGAGCAGTTTTTTGTTCTCATTATTTGAGCCTTCTTGACCCTTTCTTCCCATTATTTCCTTTGGCTCCAGCCATCCTGAGTCAGAGCTCACACTGACAACCAGGCCCTACCAATCAAACACATGTGGTACTCACCACAAGAACAAAACAGAACTTCTGAAGTCAGTATCAAAGACTCAGAAAATCCTGAGACCTAGCTCAGCTCCATGACCTTCTCTGTCTCCAGCTATCAGTATTAGTTAAAGGCAGACCAGGGCCATTTCCTTCCCTGCAGTAAGCCATTCTCTCCAGAACAGTGCTATGAACCTCCTCAAGCTTCCAGAATATCCACAATAATTCACAAAGTGTAACAGCTGGTATGTGAATTCTTCAGAGGAACTCAGCTGACATCTGAGGAAAGCCAAACACCATGCTCCCTTCTCCATGCAAAGGCCCTGCAGTTTTCCCACAGCTGAAAATAGCAGAAGTCACACTGCAATCTCAAAGACTGTGTGGACTTTGTTAATGGTATATTGAAAATACGAATATAATCTAAGCACATCTATTTTTATCATACAGTGCCTGTTGTCTCATCTGTACATTAAGAAATCTAAGAAACTCGCTTTGAATTTCCTTCTAACAAACATTTGATAACTGTATTTCCCCACAAGGAACAGCATTTCTGCAGAGCAGACAGTGAACTTCCTAGGCTAATGGGAACAGACTCTTTGGCACCACTAAATATAGCTTGAGAGCAGAAGATTGCCAAACTGCTACAGAGGGTCCCATTCCCCTCCCCAGTAATAGCAGCAGGTTAAAGTTCTCCTGCTTAACAAGAACCTGATCAGTGCATAATTATTACCAAGCCCTTTTAATCAACTATTAATTTTCCAGTTTAACAGGTTCCTTTACCCTTCATATGTAACAACAGTCCTGATTAATGCTTTTGGAAGGATGAAGTTTAAAAAAAAAAACAAAAATCCCTGCATATTCTTATGCATATTCAGAGGCAGGGAGGGGTAGTGATTCCTATTCGGATTCTATGGTTTTTAATGAACCTTCCAAGCCTAGACTGATGATTCGTGAGACCAGATTTACTTAAGATACTAGATCAATGAAAACTGTATTTCAGTTCTCAAAGAAAGAAATATTGAAAGCAGGCATGTGAGAGCAGGACATGTGCTTAAAGTATTTAAGCTACAGAATCAAATTTTCATCTCTTCTTTAAATGAAAAAAAAAAAAAAAAAAAAAGCAAGCAGCTTCCAAAAATTCCAGTGGCTTAATCCTGCAACAATTACTCTTGTAAGCAGTCCCAGAGATTTCCATTGAACAGCTTCCATGAATACATATTACTCACGTGGGAACTGAGTGTAGATCAGCCTAAAGTTTGAGAGCAAGAACAATGGGAACACCTTTCCTGAAAGTGAGAATAATCCAATTCTCACAAGACTATGTCTTCAAAGCAATGAATCTAATTATACCTGATAATACACAGTACTTACATCTACGGAGTTGATTCCACACCTACTGTCATTGAAAGCAACTCTTTTATGACTACCAGTGCACATAATAACAGAAAATATGGTCCAAAAGTAACCTACAATTACTTTCCTCATTACCTGATTTGGTCGTCCTCCTATAATATTGAATCCCAAAGTATCGTTTTCTCTGTGTAGCATGATGGTCAAAGGTTTGGGCTCTCCTGCCTAAGAAGAAAAAGGTGAAATACTGTTATGAAATATTGTCTCGAAAAGAACATCTTAAATGAAAGCGTTAATGTACAAAGATTTTTAGCTGGACAATATGTAAGATAGAGCTCAAAAACAAATCAGGCTGAAAAGAAAGAACAAAAGACTGGAAAAAAAAAGCAAAGGGAAAGACACGTCCCACTGCAGTGTAACAGGAAGCCAAGCACCTGACTGCATTTTACATGCTGAATGGAAAAGGTGCAGGCTTTGGGTGGGAGGAGTACTGAAAGAAGTCAGTGCTCCAAATCAGAAGTCACAGAAGTCAGAAGTCTCTAAAAACCCCTGCATGCACTGGTGTTTCAGACATAAAATATATAGACTAAAAATCCTCCACATGGTACTATTTAGATCCAAAAGCCATATCAGCACAGTTCTGTTGCAGCTTTCAGGAAAAATACACAGAGAAGGAAGCCCAACTCTTTTATCCCCCCCAAAAAAACAATCCAAAACCATTTCTGTAAAAAAAAAGATGCTTTTTCTAAGCAATTAAAACCAGTGATGGAATCAAAGTTGAAAAAGGGAAGGAAGCAGCTTATTTTACGTTGCTCACACAGGATGAAAGCTACATTTCAGGAGCCATGTTCCTCACACCAATCTGCATTCAGCCAGCACAGTCAGGTGTTGGTGTTCGCCCGTCCCTATGGGCGAGCTGAGTGACACACGTAGGACACCTACATAACTTATACCTGTCCAAACATTCAAAACCCAACACCGAACGCTGAAGCCTGCGTTTCATCCTCTGTGACAGAGAAGCGCTGGATTGCAGCACGACAGATTTGATTTTAATGAAGTGCATTTTTACTTATTGCTGGCTTTCCCAAACCGTGCCCGCTCCCTTCCTTGCCCGCTCCCGCAGCTCCCGGCCGGCAGTGCCCAGCAGCCCCTACCGGCAGCGCCGGGGATGGCGGGCGCTCAGCTCCGCCGGGAGCAAACCCTCCGCTCTCGCCAGCCCATACCTCCCTGCCAAATCCTTCCTAACAATTCCCATCTCGTTTCTCCTCGCTGCTTTGCTCGGACGCGCCGCACACCGCCTGCTGCCCCTCACACGGCCGTAGCACAGCTGCCGGGAGAGGAAGCAGCTGTACGAGTGCACTTGCAGTGACCCACAGAGCGTGGGTTGGCTACCCAAGGGAAATCAGAAAGAAAATTTAAAAAGGAAAAAAGTATAGCAATCTCCAGACACAACGTCTCTCAATGCCAAGAACCTGTGCTTCTGGGCACAGAGGTGTCCTGTAGACATCGTCAACACCATTCCGCTGGCCATAGTGATGTACACCATCACTTCAGGAGTGACTTTGGCTGCTCGTACCTTTCCCACTTGGGATTTTGCTTCCTAAGGGTGCCTGAAGATCTGAGTTAAGCTCCATTAAACCACTCCTTGCCACGGCTGCAACCGAGAGCCTGCAGCTCACACCCGGCACAAGCCCCAGCAGCCCCAAGGAAGCAGGTGCTCACCCGAACAGTGAGTGCCATCTGACTGACAGCCAGCAAGGCACTGAGCTGCTCTCTGCTACGAGCACCATCAACCGTTATCCCACTCTCCCAAACGGAAGAGATTTTGCTGTCCTTTCACAATCGTTTCCAAAGTTTACCACGATTTTATGTTCCAGCTTTTTAGGCATGTCCTTGGCTGCTGGAGCAGAAGCCCCAAGCCAGCCGGGTGCCCGGCCAGCCACAGCTGAAGCCAGCTGAGCGGGAGCCAGGGCCCCGCGAGGAGGGGATGCTGCGGCCTGACGCGGCTCCAGGTGAGCCCTGTGCCCGCTGGCTGCCAGCCCAGCAGGGAGCCCTTCTTCCCCTCTCCTCTCCCGCCCGGCCCCGGCTCCTCTGCTAACACCGCTCCCGGGCTTCGGCCACCGACGGCACCGACGAGAAGCGCGGCCCCGAGGGACGAGATCGCACTGTCCGGCTGTGGGGGTAGGACACGGCCCGTGTCCCGGCGCAGACTCGGGGGGCTGCGTGCCCCCGGGGTCACCGCCGGCACTGACACCTCGCTCACAGAGCGTCCCGTGGCCGGGCGCACCGCAGGAGAGCAGCGCCGCCGGGGACCCGCACTCACCTTGCGGCGCTGGCTGCCCGTCAGGTCGCGGGTGATGCTGCTGATGTGGCTCATGTACTGCCCGAACTTGGCCTGGTAGCGCAGCGCCGTCAGCTGCACCTCGCTCTGCAGCGCCGAGAGCTGCGCCAGCAGCGACTTCTCTCTCCTGCTCCAGCGCAGGGCCTCCCTCCTCAGCTCCGGCCCCGGTTCCGGACCGCCGCCTCCCCGCCGCTCCCGCGGGCACCGCTGCCCTCCGCCCTCCGCCCGGCCCGCGGGCAGCGCATCCCGCGGCGGCCCGTAGCGGCACGCGGCGAGGTGGGCGGGCAGCTCCCGGAGCCGCACGACGCGGCCGCAGCCCCGCGGGCTGTAGTCGCACCTGACCTCCAGCTTCTGGACGAGGCTGCGCAGGGGGAGCACGGGGCGCAGCTCGGCGGCAGCGAGCGGCCGGCAGCGCAGCGGGCAGCGCCGGCGCCGCGCCGCCCAGGGCAGCAGGCAGCCGGCGCAGAAGACGTGCCCGCACGGCGTGGACAGCGGCTCCTCCAGCACCCGCCCGCACAGCTTGCACTGCAGCTCCGCCGCCACTGGCGCCGCGAAGCGCGCGGGGTCGAAGCCCATAGCGCCGGGGGACCTCGAAACTTTCGGCGGTGGCGGCGGCGCGGCCCCGGCCCGGCCCCGGCGGCGCTGGAGCCGCTCCCGGCGGGCGGGCGGGCGGGCGGGGGCGAGGAGTGGGCGGAGGAGCGGGGCCGGCCCGGGGAGGCAGCGGCAACGCCGGGCTCAACTTCCCGCGGCTCCCCCCTCTCCTCCGCGCCCTCCCGCATTAACTCCCTCTCGCCGGCGCTACCGCCCCACGCCCAGCCCCGGCACCTCCTCCGCCCTCCCCGGGCATCCCGGCTGGCGGGGCAGAAACCGCGGCGGGGCGAGGGAGGGAGGGAGAGAGGGACGGCGTGCGGAGAGCCGCCGCGCCCCGGCTGCCGCCCCGGACCGACCCGCCCCGCGGCCCCCCGAGCGCAGGCACCGTGCCGCGCTCCCCGCGGGTCGCCTGAGGTTGGGCTGGGGTAACCGGGCTGCCAGGAGCGAGGTGTTCAGGCTCTTCTATCCCCGGTGTTACTCTGGCTCATTTCTCTCGTTTCTCTTTTGTGCTCCTATTTCGGGATACATAGGAGTGCGCAGAAAGCAAAAGTCCCTGGTACGAGTGCTCTCCTTGTTACCGCGCCATAAATAAATAATGATACAGCCAGGATAACAAAATTGCTTTTTGAGCTCCCTTAAACAACAACGTATGTGCAAACGACACTCATTTCGAGAAAAACTAAAACACGGCAGAATCTGGAAACGTGCGGTTAGGATCAATAGCCGGTCTGGATTCTACCCCTTCATTGCTGTACAACCCACAACACGCACTGAAACATGAAACCCCTGACACATTCCCCACATAACTCTACTATTGAAAACACGGGGCCAGCCCGCTGCCCCCGGCCCGGTGGAAACCTCCCAGCGGAGCGGGACGGAGCTCCCTGCGCTTCTCCGCCGGGTCCCGCACATCTGGACGGAGCGCCGCCCCCGAGGGACGCACGGCAACCCCGGCTGCGGGCATCAGCCCGGGTCATGCGGTGTTCTCTGGACCCGAGAACTGGGGCAGAGGCAAGGTGTGTCCTCGGCAGCTGCGTGATTCCTGACCCGAACTCCCATTCCCAGCAGCATCCCTCCAGCAAGGACGTGGGGGCTCCTGAGGCCGCTAATGAATGGTTCTTCTCTGTGACTGAGAGCAACGCACAAGGCAAGCACTCATCCCTTTTTCCCCAAGCAGGAAGGAAAGCTCTGCACCTACCACAGCTGGGACCACAAATCTCATTTACATCTACCCCTCATTTGCTTAGCAAAAGTTTCTCAGCAATTTAAACAGTAGCAACCAGCAACGCCTCACAGAACATTTCCAGACCCAACCGTTACTGAGAAGCACCAGCAATCATCATAGAATCTTAGAATCATAAAATCATAGAATCATGGAATGGCCTGGGTTGGAAAGGACCTCAAAGATCATCAAGTTTCAACCCCCATGCTGAGTGCTGGGCCGCCAGCCTTGAACACCTCCAGGGACGGGGCATCCACAACCTCCCTGGGCAACCTGTTCCAGTGTGTCACCACCCTCTGAGTGAAAAACTTCCTCCTAATATCCAACCTAAATCTCCCCTGTCTTAGTTTAAAACTACCACTTCTGACCTGCTCATAGGAACCCCCAGTTCCATTTGGACTACCAGGACTGTAAAATAAACTGCACTACCAAATAGTCTCTCACCTTGCAGAAAGTGCTATAATACTTTATACAACATATCACTGCCGATCAAAATCCCATTCTCTCATGCAAAGGAGGAAATCAGATACCCTGAGCAACTAATTAAGCTATTCATACTGGCTTTTGATGATCTAGCAGTCACACTGATTTTAATTGCATTTCTCATAGGGTCAGAATCAGCCTCTTTTTGAACGTTATAGAAAATTATTAGAAAACAGTACTCTTTATCTGTCTTTGCATTTGACTATTTGCACTCATTATTCCTTTACACTATCCCTTCTTTCCACATGATCCAATCTATTCTCTTTCTCTCCTTTTACGTGGCCCAGAATCTCAGCTCTGTACAGAGGCAACAAGCTCTGTGCTCAGTGCTCAGTGCTCAGAGCTCAGGAACAGCTCAGCAGCTGCAGGGGCCAAGCCCAGCAGATAGCAATAGGGGAAGAGCTTCGCAGTGAGGATGTGAGCCCTTCCCAGGTCCCATTATATTCACCAGTATGAATGCTGCCAAAGCTGCATAGCTTGGAGCTTTAGAAATTTCTTTTTACTTAGGTGAAAAATAAATGAAGGCTTAGGAACTGTACAGTAAGCTTACTTTTTAAAACCTCCTGTCCTTTCTGGCTGGCATTGGGCATTGGTGAAGTGTCAGCACACTGGCAAAATGGTTCCAAGTGGTTACAACCTTCCTCTGTCCATGCTGCAGTAAGGAGCTATCTCTCTTTGCTAAGAGGTCAGCACAGATGACAGCATGGGCAACTGGGTTTATATCAGAACTAATTTTCCACTGCAGCAACCTGTAATATAGACAAATGCACAGAACTCATCTAAAGGTTACAGCTGTCTGCGTACCAGACCTCCACGGAAATGGGTACACATGAGTGAATACGTACAAACATCACTGATGTGCTTACATGGGAGTATTGCTGTGATTAGTCCTATTAGCTCCCGTGTGATCACAAAAGGAAAAACACAATCCTCATTCTTTCCTAAACCGTGCCGAAAGAGATCACTTAATTACAACCCTGTTTGCCCATCCCAGGTCTCAACACTTCAGCTCCAGGATTCACACAGCCTCCCCCATCCCAGCTGAGCTGTGGTGGTTCGGGAGGGAATCACAGACTCCATGAGATGGGGAAAGGCCGAGTGGCACGGGAACAGCGATGCCTTCAGAGACACTGCCCACAGCTGTGGCAGCTCCCACAGCTCCACGTTTGCACTGCACCCAGGTGTGGACAAAATAAACCCTGTGTTGTGGCTTGTCTCCAGGGCGATCACAGTTCTGGTTTCAGGATCCACAAATAACAGACACTCCAGCCTTTCAGCTTCCTTTAACTCTGTCCTTCACTGACAGCTCCCAGCATATTCCCTTCTGCTCTCTCAGGCAAAGCAGTGAAAGCCACGTGAAATAAGAGATCCCCTGCTTTCCTAGTCACATGTAGTTGGACACACACACACACGCATTCTGAGGAAGGGTTTGGTGGGAGCATATGCTGCTGAGGGAGCTCTTTATCATCAAGGAGAGCCTGCTGCTTCTGGGTATCATGCAGAGGAGGAAGAGCTTTTCCAAATACAAAATTAAGGGTTATTTCAGCCCGTAGCTCTTGCCTCATCCTAAGAGAATCTGCAGTTTAAAGTGTGAACTGTACAGCTGCTTCCAAATCTTATGATGAAAGGATCCCAAGATAAGAATTCTTGCTCTGAAATCTTGAAGGTAGACTGGAAGCTTCCTGGCTCCATTTAACTCAATGGGGAAAATCTAGTGAACTTTCAACTCAGATAAGTGGGGATAAACTGCATTTTTTGCTTTTTTTTCCCGTCATTTTCATAATCATTTTGCCCTATTATTCATCTGTAGGATTTCAAAGGAAGATTCTTTTCCCAGTCATGCTAATAAAACCCTGTGACTATATTAATTGCCAGGAGGACTCAGCAACATCACTCTGAGGGCAGAACTTAGACCTGAGCATCTACTATTAAAACCTGTTATCATTTGGAGTCTGGGAAGAATGAATACCATTGCACTTTACATGAAAGATTATGAGCATAAAGTTGGTTCATACATTCACATTTCATTACAGAGACACTCCTCAGAAGGTAATTTTTTCCCTGATTTCCAGGTCAACAAGCAGTCTTTCTGCACTGCAGTCTATCATTGCAGCACACTAAGAGAGTTTGAGGAGCTATGCCTGAGATGAGGCGGCAAAAATGAGTCTGAGAGCTCACAGTTATTTTCATGAAGGCTGGACAAGTGTTTCCACTCACCAGCTGAGGAAAGAAACCCCCCAAAGCCTGCAGACATTCAGTAAGGAAGTTTTCACAGAGAAAACGTTTGTGATCTATAATTGTGCATTGGCAGAAAGACTGTACAGTCTGTGTTTAATTGCATTTGACATCAGATGTGTCACCGATCAACTTCAACCACTAGAAGAATGTGAGCAGGACTTAAAAGGCATCAAGTGTGAGGTTTGGATTTTGGATCTACCTCTTTTAATGGTCTTAAGCAACCCATATAACAACTTCTCATTTTTCACTTCACTTACTGCTGATGCTGCCCTGTAGAATTCACGGCATTCAACTGAGGCTCTGTACAGTGTGTGTCTCTAACAAAGCCCCCATGTTAAGGCACAAGTCTTTAGGGTAGGCACCTTCCAGCACAAGACATAAGTAAAAGCACCCCAAATACTTGCAGTGAAGCCCAGCCTGTGTGCTCTGAGGTCACCCCCTGAGGACTGAGCCTTGGAGAGGACAGAAGACAGCGAAGGTGAGTTTGGCTGTGATGCGAGAGTCCAGAGCTGTAAAAGCCACGCATTCCTGACCACGCCTGTTCTTCAAGTTGAAAACTCAACTGTTGGAAATTAAGGATGCCACAGAGCAGCTGAGCAGTTGCTTTTGAGCACAAAGTGTTCACTCAGAGCCTGGTGTTACAAAGACTACATGAGCACTGAAAGGAGGCTCTTCCACACATTCCTAACAGAACACTGTAAAACTAAACTCCCGTGAGAGAGGAAAGTGCTGATTTCTCTGTTTTACAGATGAGGAGGTAGATAACTAAAATTTTCTGTGTTCTGGGTCAAAATGGCTCATGTGGACTGTAATTGTCAGAGCAAGGAATTAGGACTGCCCTCCTCTTTCCCTTTAGGAAACTGCTGAGAAGGAAGGGCCTTCTAAACTGGAAGCCAGGGCTGTGCAATACATCTGACCTTCACCAAGGTGTTTTTGATAGTTGTTTTTTTACAGGAGAGCCAGCAGTGAGAGCCAGTACTGAGAGCAGGCAGCAGCTCCAGCAGGAAAAGAAAAGGTGGTCAGAGAGTAGTGTTCTGACCTCAGAAAGTGGCTAAGGAACTGTAATTAATTGTCCAAACTGGAGGGGTGAATTGGCAAAAGCATTTCTTTAAATCTTTAGCTGCAGACTCCACTAGGAAAGGCAGGAGATGACTCCAGACTTGACACATGGAAAAGAATGGATCAACACACTTGCTCAAGGGTTGACATGGTGCTTTTCCTCAATTCTTTCTTTTTTTTTTTCCTTTTCTTCCATGTTAAAGGAAAGCTATTTTTCTTACTATGACAAGAAAGAAGGAAGGAAGGAGCAAGAAGAGGTGAGACTTATACTGTGAGAAAACAGGTCTGCCAGTGCGATAGTCTCGCATTTGCCAGGACTGTAGTGCATTCCCACACCCAGCTGGGTTGTCACTCAGCTGTCTGCTAAAAGGCTCACTGCAGACTGCACCTGCCTCCAGCCTCTGCCCCATGCTGCATGTGCTGTCCTTCATACCACAGCAGTAGCTCAGGCAAACCCTAAACAGAAGGAGTTATAGGTATGGATATATGTAAAGGAACACAGGAGTCTTACCTTGGGTATTTTCACCTGACCGCCCTTTCCCGACCCAACAGTTCTCCCCTGCCAGATGTCCTAGTTTCTAAATTTGTCATTGCAGAGCCAACCCACAATCCACCCACCTGCTGCAGACACCTCCTCTCAGCACTGAGCTGCTCCCTAGGGGTATGCAGATACCAAAAGCTTTCTAGTATCCAGTAGCTCATGACAAAAATACAAGGGGATGATTTTTCACATCATAAAACCACAGCCGCTGCCAGCACTGAGCAGAATGGAAAAACAGTCACCTTGCCCAATGTCAGTGAAACCAGGTACATCATAAACTGAGAAAGAAGCAGAATCCCGGTTTCTAACCTCAACAGCTCTCAAGGAAGACTTTGATAGCGTTTCAGATATGCTTTAGGGTATCACCAACCTTCTGGCTTTAGCATGTCCTTTGCCAGTGTTACATTGCATGGTGTTTAGAAAACTGTCTTCACCTACACATTCCGTAGTATTAGCTTGCACATGTACTAGTAAAGAAGGAAAGTAAACCACATTCAAAAGCATTTATGAAAAGTTCAGAGTGAAATATGAGAAACGGAAGAGAAAATACATTGGATTTTTTAATAGGAATTTCAAAGTCTTATGTAAATCTGTGAATTTAAGTCTTTGAAATTAAATTTAATTACCATTGCTACCAGAATGTGGCTGGCCTTAGTTTAAGCCAGGTGAGCAGCCTGAGAAATGTGTGCACAGAATTCTTACGCATTTTAACAGGACATAGACTGGAAAAAGCTATTAGTAAGTCAAAGAGAACAAGACAAAAGTCAGTCAAGGAAAACAAGGCAAAAATGAAAGACAGAATTTTAAAACGTTGGCTAAATACAATTACAGTCAGATCACAGGAAGATAGGAATCCATGCACTGTTTTAGTGTTAAGAGCTTCCTTTTAGATGTAGTGCAATAAACAGATTGGAAGTATGGGAACAATAGAAACAAAAGGGAAATGAACAATTAATACTGCAGTATTCATATGGATGGGGCTTAAATAGAGAATATAAGGATTTGCTTCTGCTTTTTTTCACATCATCTATCTCTTTGTTATGCTTACCATCCTTAATGTATTTCGAAAATGTAGGTTTGGAGTGTCCTCTTCAACCTCCACACCTGTTGTCTCTATGTGCAAAACAGGTTAAGCAAAAAATAGCCAAGAAACGCTGTATCAGTGTTCCTCACATATGAAGTCTGAAATTCTCACTCCAAATACTTAATTGACCACAAGGCTACTCCCTCTGAAACTCAGCTTATGTTAACACAAATAATGCACAGATAAAAAAGAAAAAATTCCTCATATAAGGAAATATTTTAGGGCTCTGGCAAACATGATACCTAGAAATATTCCACTTCCTCCATTAGAGACTTATATCATTAATGTCTTGTTTTTGCATTCGACAGTACAAATAAGATGGAATAATGATTTAGAGTAGTAAATCTTTTAAAATATCAGTGTAATGTAGAGGCAAATTATGAGCGGTGAGAAAGCATGCAGTTCAATTTTGTAATTTTTCCAGCCTGTGATTTGCCTTATTTTTCCTCCGAGTCCTATTTTCTTAGAGCTACACTTTTACAAATCACCAATTAATGGGCCTGAACTAAAATAAATACAATTCTTAATTCAAGAAGTAAATTTAAACCATCCAAATAGCTTCTATTTTATTTTATATATAACTAAGATTTATGATACTTGTGTAGTGTGAAGGACTACCTTGACCAGGTATTCTAAAAATGTATTTAGGATATTATTCTTTTTATCAGCTTTTCTCATTCACTAGCCCCTCTAAGAGCAGACTGAATGCCCTCCAGTTTGTGATTTTTTTAACTTGTAGGTGAAGGAGTTTCACTAACGCCACATCTCCTTTGTTCAGGAGACAAAGCTGAGAGGTAGGTTTGATACCACTGACAAACTTGTGCAGATAAAGGCACAGTAAAGATCCTCTCTGGCTATTTATCCCAGCCCTTGAGGGAATGCAGTCCAGCTGAACAAATCCTGGTAGACCATTCGCAGATGTCCATTTCTTCTGTTTCTGGAAATGTCAAAAGTGCTGAATTAGCCATTTACTGCTTCATGGTTTAATAGTCACCATCCTAATGAGGCCAGAATGGGAGAAAAGATAATTAACTTTCCAATGCTGACTAACTTTTGTTATATTTTGAATTTGTCCAGTAATTTCTGTGTGTTATTTTTGTGAGAGACTCAGACCTGAATGATCAGAAATGACAACATTAAAACATATTTGGACAAGCCAAATCTACATGTTCCAAAGCTGCCTATCATCACGGATTCATGAACATTAATTCTCCTGTACTAACCCAACTTTGTAATGACTATGTAGTTCTGCGCTGAGGATTGACATGTACAGCCTGATAGTCTTGTTACACAGTGTTTTGTCAAAATGTTAATATAGCTCCTACCTGCTGGATTGCCTCATCACTTTTTTAACTACATTTTTTTTTCAAGAAAGAAGACTGAGTTTTAGAAATGCTGAGCAGCCAGATGCTTCAGTGACATCAACAGCAGATAAAAGCCCTCAGAACTGTCAGTGCTTTTAGAAAGGATGAACATGTCTTTCTTCATACCTGTTGTTATAGTTCCATTCAGCACACTTAGATGTGCTTTATGGTATTGCTTCCCTTCTAACCATGCTGTTGCTGCATCAGGTTCTGCTTGTGCCCCAGAAGAACCAGATCAATAACGTATAATTTAGTAGAAGAGTCTGCTATTAACTTCTAAGAGGTTCCCCACTTAAATTATTTAAGCTGGATTTGGCCCTTGGTTATGTTTTAAAGAGGATTAAGGCACAGCAAAATGTTTTATATTAATCTGATATTATGCTATCAGGGTTTTCTTTTTAAATAGAAATAGGGAATACATAAACTGAGGCTTGGGATAACTTAGCTTATCAGCTTAAATGGGAAAATATATATGTTAAGTGTGTTATCTGGTCTATGCAGAGGCATGGCTTCAAATTCATTACAGCTCATCTTAGAGCCAGAAAATTTACCAAAATCAGTAATGATTCAGACTGTAATAAAAGCTAAAGTCCTCGCTAGATCATACATATTAATATACCATCAGCATAAAATGCCAATTTAAATTCACTGATGCCAGTCTCCATCCCATGAGAATCTGAAGCAGCATTAACAGCTTCTGTCAAATGCTCTCATGTTAAAATAAAACAGCATAGTGGTAGGGAACAAGAGAGAGACAGAAAATATGTTTTCCTGTAGTAATTTGACTTTTTAAATCCCAAGTTTTCTTGATCTCTACAACAGCAGAATTTATCTGGCTGTGTAATCAAAAAAGCAGCCATTCACTTCTGACGATGACAAGATCCAACAGTGGCATTCTCATCTGAAGCAAAAGTAAGATGAACCTGGTCTTTTGGCAGCCTACATATTAAAAGCTGCTCAATTCCCACGTTCTTTACAGAAGACATCAGTGAGATTAGTAAGGCGTCATCAAACTTGATTTTGTACCATTTGGGAACTTGGAATTTCAGTACGTAACTCTCCAGGCTGGTTTTGTAAATGCAACATTCTGAGATTTCCTTACCAAACACTACCAGCTCTCTGCAACACCCTCTGCCTTCAAGCAGTGTGATTCAGACAAGCAGGAGCTTTTCTTTGCATTAGTCCTACATTCAACTTCTTTTTAGCAATGAAGTGATTCCCTCCCTCCATTCCCATACAAATAATCCTCTCCTAAAGTCCAGCTTTAAGTGATTAATGGCATTTTACAAAGTCTGGGTAACCCTTTAACAAGAGCTGTCAGAGCGCCAAGTCCAGGGAGAGCAGAGCTTGGGACTGATGGTCGTTATTCTGATTCTGCCCCTGCCATGCCTTCAGAACTTTAATAAGTTAATTAACCTCTGTGACTCAGTGTAAGCACTGGTGTAATGCACATAGTAATTCTTAACATGGAGTCCCACAGATGTAAGGTATGATAAAAGGGTACAGGAGTATTATTGTTACTAATGATCATTAGTTTGAAATCATAGTCAAGCAAAACCAAAAATAACAAAGCCATTGCAATTAGTTGCAAGGCAGGGTTGTGATATTTAATTACCACTAAAAGGGTGCGTGATGAAAAATACATTACGTATTTTCAGTGGTACTACTCAGAGACAATAAATAATTTGTGGAATATCCACAGAACATATCGGGAATAACAGTTCTGAAAAATGAGGATCACTAGATCTTATGGTTTTTTCTCCCAGCATAGAACTCCTTTTTCATCTCGTGTTGGGCGCTGCAGCTGTTAGAATGAGTCTGTTTTCATATATGATAAGTTTGTACCCAGAAAGCTAACAATCCACAAGCCTGTAAGTTCATCATTGCTTTTCTCATTGTCGTCATTATTGCTCTTTATATGCTTAACAGTAATTGTATGCATTATCCAGAGAACGCTAAGTTTGGATCAGAGCTCTTCTGTCCTGTGTGCTGCACAAATACTTTGGAAGATGTTCATGGTCTGAAAAAGAGAACAAAAATAAGCTGACAACTTTCTGCAGCACAATTGATTATAGTTCTCTTTCTATTTCTTTTAAATATGACCCCTGGGATATAAGTAGATAACGCAAAGAAAAAACTGTTCCACCAGGTAAGGTATTAGAGATCAGAACTGAATATTGGCAACCTTCTGTACATTCCTTTCCAGCTATCAAGAGTTTTCCTTTATTGACTTGTGTCTCTCAGCCTACCAAAGAATTGTTTAATTTGCAGCTGAAATCCTGATCCTCCGATGAATCATGTTTTCTTTTGAATGCGAAGGGCGTCTGTCTGGCAAAGTTGGCAGTCCGACCTCCATAAATATTGTTCTATTGATAAAAAGAGGAATTGGATATAGGGACTATCCAACATAAATATTTTGCGGGGATCCTGAATGTCTGAATACAATAGAGCAAAGGAATGTTATTGCATTTTAAATAATTCAGACATAAGCTTGAAGTGAATATTAGTTTTAGTTGAAAAACTGTCAAATGTAGTTTGCACCTTTAGTTTCATTTGGGAAATCAAAATGGACACCTGTTTAGGGGTTGCAGTTTTTCCTTTCATCATCTGTAGGGATTTGCCCTTGATTTTGTCAGGAGCAAGTCTGGACTTCTTTTTTTCTAGAAGATTTAAAGCAGAATTTCAATGAGGTATTGAGAAACGTCAGCATGGTGTGCTCCTGCTCTTTGGGTGGAGGTGGGTGGCAAAAGGGCCCTTTGCATCCTCCCCGCTCTTAGCACCGGAGCCTTTGCAGGCCTGCAGGCCTCAGGGAGGCAGAGAGCTTCAAGGGGAGCAGGTGTCTTCAGGCCAGGCAGTGGAAAGGCAGCTGCGGCAGGAAGCAGACAGACCTAGGCTGTCCCCAGGACCAAGGGAAGGGAACTGCATGTCCCCTTCACGTCAGGGAGCCATGGAGGCACACTTTTTCCCCCAAAACAATCCATCCTGAGGCGCTCTAGGCATGACGCTCCTCCCTGCTGCTCCCCATGGGCTGTGCCCCAAAAGATGAAAGACACGCTGCTGTTTGTGCTGGCAAACCTCCTCCTTTCTGCCCCTTTTGGTCCCACAAAAGCTGCTTAGATAAAGCAGAAAGTGAGCGCAAGAGTAGGAGGCATTTCTGGAGAAACCCTCAGCAGCGCTCATGGAAGGCATCTCACACACGGAGGCATGAGCCCACTTGTGCTGAACTCAGTAGGGCCCCGAGCACCCAGGGCAGTCCTGCTGCTGCTTCTTCCCAAATGGAGCAACAGAGGAATTTTTTCTTCTCATCAATGAATTACACTCCACAGCTGCCACAATATAGAGTCTAACAAAGGACATATATTTTTATTGGGTCATCTATTTAAAGGAAGAGAACGCCTGTCATTGGTGCTGAACTGTATACTAAAAATAGAGGATAAGATATGGCATAATATTTCTTTGTTCTGTAGCTTACAGCACTGCTGTGCCTGCCATGCAAGGGAACATTTTTATGGGGCATGTGACAGCTACACCACGTGTGGCAGTTTATCTATTTCTCTTTCTCTTTTCCTATGGATCATTCTCTTTTCTGTATTCTGTATCTCCTGAAAAGGTTGTCCTGTTTTAAATTTAATTGAATTTTTACAATTTTTTTTCCCATAATATCATAATAAAACAATGCTTTTGCAATTAAAATAATGGCATTATTTACTCGGAAAGAATCTACCTCCCTACTGGAACTTCATGCTGAACTTCCCTCTTTGCTTGGGTTCTACATCAGAGGGAGACTTTGTGTATGTTAGTTTTCCTTGCTATAGGCACATTTCTGCACTTTCTCCTATTCAGCAGTTTGAAAAGGTCTACTCCTTTTACACAGGGGTCACCTCAGTTAAATCTATTATTTATAGGAATCAATCAAAGGCCTTCTGGGCATGAACCGCATCTAAAACATAATTCTTAGTTGCTAAAAGTGAATCAAAACAGTGACAGATGGAGACAGTACTCCTCTGCATTGACCTAAATTAAGTTTTGTCTCAAAGTTCAAAGATCATTTAGCCAAAAGCAGAGAAAACCAATGAATCAGCCATCCGTGGGCTTTCCTCACAGTACTAAGCACACAGGCATGCTCCCAGAGCTCACTGAGATGCCTGTAGAAGCTGCGCACCACAGGACAGAGCCCAGAACTCACAATGGGACTGGAGGACTGCAGCCAGGAACTGGGCCAGCCCTACCACTGCCCACGCCCTCTGCCTGGCCAGGAAAGCTGGTGGTGGGCTCCTGGCTCTGCTTCTTAAGAAAACAAACCAGGCACCTGAGGAAGGATAAAGAACTGCTTGTAAAAGGAGCTAAGCAAAAAGCCTGAGACAAAGAAAACAAATAATGAAAATGTCGCCTGGCTGAAAAGAAGGATGCTGAGTTCCTCAGGTGACCTAGCAGGAAAGCATTACAGTGTCATCTGTTAGACTGCAGGTTCTGAAATCTGTCAGAGGAAGGCTGTGTACCTAATCAAAACATATCTCCCTCTCCTTGTTCAGTGATTTATTACCTTTGCTTTTAGGCAGAAAAATTTCCTACAAAGTAACCACTGTGCCGTAAGTCACAAGAACACCCTTCTGACATGTCTGTTAGAAGTCTGATTTCCAAACACAAGGTGACATTACCGGGAATTTTGCTCAAAGTCAGATAGAGCAATATGGATTGCTGCATAACAGTTTTTGGCTTGTTGACACTGTTCTTATTCTGTTGCCCATCTGCTCTAATTCTCACAACTATAATTGCTGAAGCTGGGATTTTGGAGAGGCTTTTGATATACATAAGAAAAATTCTTTGTAACCCAGAAGAAACTTCTACTTTAATTAGATCTCCAACCTCAAATTTGAGAAGTTTAATAAACCACTTTTCTCCATTAGTTTCTACTATAATACTATATAAGAAATCTAATAAATGAAAAGAAGCATTTACTATTGCCTTTCTTTCCAGGATTTATTATCATTTTGTTGTGTTTGCAGGTAAAACACAACTAGAGCACTGCACTGGTAAGAATTACAATGGAAATGCACAAAATGATCCATATTAAATGCTTTTGATCCTGTTTCAGAAGCACAAAACCCAATTCAGTTACCTAAACCAAGGCCCCTGATGTCATTTGCACATCCTTCCCCATCCTCCCTGGTACCTCGATTCCTCTCACTGCAGGGAAGGCAGGGTATCATGGGTTCGCAGCCAAACCTGGTAGCCCCTTGTGTATGTCCTGAACATATTTTGCCTCTTGGGAGAGTTTATCAAGCAACCGATGACTGCATGCCTCATCTACTTCAAAATTCTTAAATACATCTCAAGATAGAAAGACTGGCTTTTAGCGTTCACATTTTTATAACCATGCTAAGAAGGGATGCGTTTTCCAGGAACTTGTTTAGAGTAACTCCCACAGCCACCATAAATGCTGCTGTATTCACTAGAAAGGATTTGTTTACTTTCAGCAAGCCCTGAACACCACTGATCCAGTCATTATTTCTCTAAAATGACAACTAGAGGCCTCAAGTGGGACTGACAAATACTGAAAAAGAGACAAGAACTTCCCTAAACATTTTGAAAAGAGAAACATCAAACAGACGTGGTAGATAGTGGGAAAATAATTTTTTTTGTTTGTTATTATGCCCATTTTACAGATTTAGTTTCTACATCAGGTATGTAGTAGAATCTGGAAAGGAGTCCTCTGTCCCCAAGTCCCAGGTCAGCACTAAACTAAAAAGACATCCTTCCCCACCTGTGAATTACGAGATAGGTAACAGAGATTAGGTTAAAGACCATTATTAAGAGCTCAGGAGTTAGAAAACGCATGACCTAACACCCACACAATTTTTAGGCAACAAGGCGGTGCATGTGCTCTAGGATGCCATCTTTCATCACATCCTTACGTCCTCTTTTGCTTTCCACAGTTCTTTTCTCAGTGCAAAAAAACTGACTGTACTCAGTTAAAGAGTAACGACACACTATTTTATTTTCACTTCATTGTTCAATATATAACCCAAGCTGTCTTCTCCCTTCGCAGATGAAGCTGTACTGTAAGGGTAGGATTATTTGTATTCTCAGGAGCAATGCTACAATGTCTATCATTGCAGCATGTGTGTGCTTCACAGGCATTCGTGACTTAGTTTCACACAGCTCCTCTGAGGCACAGACTTTGTATTTTTCACATGTTTCAGGTTGGGAAATGCAATGCAGAATGACTAACGTCAAGCTGGATAGCATAAGCACACTAAGAGCTCCAGTGCCCTTGGGTGTGTTCAGAGAGCTTGTGCAAGGAGAAGTCTCATCTCTAGAGACTTTAACTGGTGAGCACAAACCAGATTCAACCAAAGTTTTGAACTATGATATTTCAAAGGAATCCCCATATGATATGGCCAAAAGTGAATTTTCATAGTGACAGTAGAAGAGACACTTCCAACAGAAGACATTTGCTTTTGCAAAATTTCATATCCCAGCTCTGAAAGACAGTAGATACTGCAGTATTTAAAGTAAAAGATGCTGTGCAGTTTTGAGAAGAGTAAAAACATATCATTTATCCCATACTTCATGCTCAAAGCCAGCAGTACAGATTTAGCTAAAGTATTATTTGGAAAAAATAGTGATTAGATGGAATTTCATTCCAAGTAGAGAAAGTTTGGAAGAGTTATAAGAAGCTGAAATCAGGCTATATCAGTAAGAAATGTGCAACCTCAGGAATATGCTACTGGCCTGACTATGGTCACAGAGAGCATCCAAAAGAGAGGTAATGTTAAAAGAAGTACACTATAAGACTGATGAGGAAGGAAGCTATTATAAGAA
Source organism: Numida meleagris (assembly GCF_002078875.1). Lineage (NCBI taxonomy): Eukaryota > Metazoa > Chordata > Aves > Galliformes > Numididae > Numida > Numida meleagris. Next base: position 29,311,716 of record NC_034409.1, on the reverse strand, counting down.
CGTCTAAGAAAGTAATATCTGAAAGAAATAAAGCCTGTTCTACAGATAGCAATCACAGAGAACGTAGTAGTCTGTATTTCTGTGATTATTCTTACTCCAGACTTGTGGCACCATGGAAATATCCTCTTCTTATTTTCCACTGCCAGCTTGTATGGAAAAACAGCTTGCTGGTTATACAAAATAGAGGTTATCAGCAATATTGCTAATTAATGGTGTAGTTGCCAACTAAAAAGTTAGACTCTGACAAATATGACCTAATGTTACACAAATATGCTTCATCAATCACAGTTAAAAAAATACACAACAGCCAGTATTTTCTTTGGACTAGTAATAGAATCTATTGGCAGTTAGTGTAATTAAAGGCTAGTAAGAAGATTAAACTGGGGGTTTATAGTTTTCTCCTTTACAGAAAAAGGATGAAATGTTTTTTAAATGCCAAAGCTTTGAACTCGTGGTATTTCTGTTTGCTGAAAAGGGGAAGAGTTTAGTGGGAGCACAATAATCAAAAGGCAAACTCAGGTGTGGCATGAGGAGATCTCAGGTCCCTGAGCACAGTTAGACTTCTGGATGCCCTCTGATGTGTGCTGTTCCTGGCACTGATTCAGCTCACAGCAGCTGGTGGTACTGTGAAGCAGCACTGGTATCTCCAAGGTATCTGGTATGGTGACATTACCCAAAACCTTTGAAGACATTGTGGAATGTGAGTGATCTGGAGAAGCCTGAAGGCCTGTCTTCAAACACAGCAGACAGATGTACAGATTATTTATTTTTTTAATTTGTTGAACTCAGATATTTTTAATGATGGCATGTATTAGATGGGAGCTGAAGATCATTAAGATGATTAAGGAGCTTCAATAATTATCCAAAATTCAGCAGATTATGTTCTTAGCCTTAAGTGCAAGGCATAAAAAAAGAAAAACAATCTCGCATAGGAGATATCACTTTACTGATTTAATGAAGTTTAAATAATTGCTTTTATAATTCTGTTTCAAAAAATGAAGTCTAATGAGGTAAGGATGAACCAAACAAATATTTGCCCTAAATGCAACTCTGTCAGTTTCCCACATGGCACACAAGAGAATGGTTTGGCCATTTTTTTACACTGTCAGAACAGTGCTAGTCATCTATTTTTAGTCCAGACTCTGTAAAACAAGAATACATTTTACAGTAATATTTATTTAAGCAGCACAACATTACTCATTGATACAGAGTACTAATGTTCCATTTATCCTCCACAATTTATCATTAGACTCATTGGATTTACATACCATCCCCATAAGATAAGGAACACTGTTAAAAACTGTTATATATGAAAAAGGAAAAGAAAAGTCTGAATATTAAACATATTTCACTGCATTGTGATGGAGCTTTTTTAATACTGGTGAAAGAAAATAGAACTAAAAGAGTAGAAAATACTACAAGAAGAGAACATGGCTGTTAGTAGCAGCACTGGCTCTAAACCTTTCGTGAACCCATTGATTTCAGTGGCCTTTGGATAAGGCCCAGTAAAAAGCCACATTTTTGTATGGCAGGCAGATTTCATAAAGGCATGGTCTGAATCAGAAACAAAGAACTTTTAGGGAGCTGTATAGAGTGGACCATGAAGCAGAAGTAAATAATATTTGCACAGTCAAAGGAAGAAGTATAGCAATTGCGCTCATTCACATTAAATCCAGTTCACTGAGTTTCATTTAAGAAAGCTTGAGATAAAAAAAGTAGGAATCAGAAATGAAAAGAAATTTTTCAGGATCTGGGTTACACATCTAAGATGAGCCCTGCAGGCAACAGTACATCTCTTTTTCTTGGCATTTGACCAATGCTTTGTATTTCAGATGGGTTTCAAAAATCACAAACCCTCAAGAGTTTGTAACTTCTCTCCCCTTTCCTGGCACACCTGGCCATCTCCCTAATATGCTTCTAGGACACTGAAGGTCCATGACATGCCATATGCAAACACTTTCTTTGTCTTTTCAAGTCTCCTCATGAACAGGGGTAAGAGCTGCTGTTGCCATCAGTGTAGGACTTGGTCTCAAGTGAAAGAGGTTTCCCTTCTTAATGAAGCAGTGAAAGCCTCCTGATGAGGCAGCTACTCAACGGAAAGAAGCATGCTAGTGCCTGAGGTGGGTTTATAAAAGCAAGTGCAAAACTGCAATCCTGAACCTCTTCATAGTCCCATAGGTATTAGAGCTCTTCAAGTACCTCAGATTTTTATGTTTTACCAGGATTGTTTGAACTGGATTTTATGCAATTATCCATGTGATTTAATCATCAATGCTGATTTAATCATCAATAGATGAAGTGAATCTCTCTTTTCTTCCAATACGGGCGTGATTTCTCTGGCCTTGTTTTCATCTCTGACAGAGGAAATATGCTGACCAGATCCTAGGACAGCCTGGAGACAGGTCCAGGGCATCCTTTAAGGAACTGAGTCAGGTAGATGCATGTCGTGAGGAGAAATTTGAATGAGTCTCTTATTTTCTCATTTCTCCAGTAATGACTAGAAAGGGATAAAGCATAATAGCATATAACGCCTACCTAGAAGAGGGTGCTACTCGCTTCAAATGCTGACTAGATACTTTCCAACACATTGTAAGCCTTATCTAGATATTAGGCATTTTCCAGCCAATTTTGATTCTCAAGGAGGGACAGTTTATCCTGAGCTATCTGTAGTCTACCCAACCCAGAGGCATTCTCTCTCTCTCTCTCAGAGAGCTTTGCTGTCCTGCAGAGACAGCAGAGACCTAAGTAAGATGATGTGGAAGCACATCTCACATTGTGTTGTATTGGCCTAAGGAGCCTTCCTTTTCTGGCCTGCTGTGAATAGCCACATTTGTTACAGGGCATTTCCTCAGCTATCGCAGGAGATTGCAGAGAGGAGAGGAGAGAGAAGGGAAGAAAAGGGTTCTGAAAGAATGTTACTTTATATGTCACCAGACATCAATCCCATTTATATTATGGTGTGACAAACAACTGTGCTGTTACGGTGTCTTGCCCAGGCACACTGTTCCCATTCAAAATTTAATTGCCACAGAGAAACAAATCAAGTACGCCGAATCAAAGGATTGCTTTGCCCAATCACTGACACATAGTCTCATCTTTCATATTTAGGTACCTATGTTTTCAACCAGCAGTCAGTTCTATGCCTCCTTACAACTGTTCCTGTCCTTCATAACTGCTTCGGGAACTCTTGACAGGCTCTGCCTTGTCAGTAGACTGAACGAAATATTTAGAGATCCCAGAGGAAGCGTTGCATCTTTTTCAGTATGGTTCAGACATGCAAGCACATTTGAAAATTGGAATAGAAAATCCGAAGTGATTTTCTCCTATTCAGTATGTCACTTTTTGGACATGTTTATATGCAAACACACTGCAACACTGAACTAGCATTAGACTTTGTCTTCCATTACATTTATTAGTCCTGAATGAAATCCAGCCTGCTTTCCATGTTGGTCAGTGGTGTGACTGACCAGATCAATTGGGGGTTTCTTGAGAACAAGTATTTGCTTTATTTCACGAAGAAAAATGAGTCTGAAGCTGTGAACATCTTGGAGCAAAAAGTTTTGCTTTGCAGAATAAAATTACCAATGGAAATAATTTTACTTGTTAGCTAAACTAAATTTTAAATGTCTCATTTTGCTATTTCAGAATCTCGAATGAAAAACATTTATTTTGCTTATTGAAGAAAGGACATTTTTACAGCAAAATATTTAAAATCAGAGTTTAGGTCTCTATAATACCATTGCTGTTATTAAATCAGAAATCATTTTACTCAGGATATAGCTTTAGAAATAGTTAAATAAATGCTAAGTAAGCAGAGAAATATCATCGTTCTCTATTTAACCATTGCACACAGAAACATCACACACTTTGATGACATCGTTTCAATCCTCTACTGTGTTGTGCAATGGTTTCCACATCCAGAATAGGGACTGAGTAGAGGATGACAGACTGCTTTATCTACTTCACTTCAGAAAAAGAGAAAACAATTGACAGTGTACTCAAAGAGTGAGGAAGAAAGAGGGAGAGAAAGAAATGTGCTTGAAAAACCACCAATGATACTATGAAATATCAAGTTTTAACTCTCATGACTCACACTAACTATTCTCCCCAGGCTGGCCAGATGACAAAGCACATTATAATTATGTGGCTGAGACTGAAATGCTCTTAAAGCCTATGCAACTAGCCTAATGGACTCCACTAAAACCCACCAAGGGCACTAGACCTCACAACCGAAGACCATAGCTAGATATTACAAATGGCAAGGCTGTTGTCCAGTGAAAATACGGTGCTTGCAAATTGTTGCTCCCTAAAATGATTGCTTTGCTGAAAGCTCCAGAAGAATGACATCAGTTAGTGGTCACCCATGACAGTTTTCTTCCCTCAGCCATTTCCTATCTCTTCAACTATAGTATAAAAGGTTTTGTTTCCTTACATAAAATTCCAATTGAAAAGAATGGGCAGAGGAAATCTTTTCAGAAGCTAGAGTTCCCATTCCATGAGTAAATAAAAAAATTTCTTGAAGGACTTATTCATGGCAGGAATATTGTTTTCAGTGTAGGTCCTCAGCAGAACGACATCCCTCTGTGTATAAAATCATTTGGCCAAAAGAGAACAAAAGAAGAGCACAAAATGCTGGTTTAATTGGCCAGATTAGATCAGTCTTCCTGATTAGTTTTTCTGTGTTGTTTTTTTTTTTTTCTGCTTTGACTATCTACTCTGTGCTAAAATGAAAATTCATCTGTACTATGCGTGTGTAAAAATGTTTGTCCATGAGCATACACTGTTGTTCACTCAGTTCACTGCAAGGCCACCTAGAGCATCCTCAAAAGTCGAGGTGAAAAAGAAAAAAGAGCAGGATATATTTTCTAAGCACAAACATGTAGAATAGAAGCACAGATCTAGAAATGAGACCTACAAATCTCATTTCCTTTCCTCCCTCAAACTCTCCCCATATTTTTCTTTTTTTTTGTCCTCTTTTCTAGTTTTAATGACTTAATTTACTTCTCCCTGTAATTATTTTGCCTTTCTCTGTACCAGTATCTGTCTGTCCTTGTTCCAGTCTTCAATGTGCCAACTTCTCCTTCTCCCCAGTTTGCTTTTCCTCCTCTTTTTCATCAGCTACTCCTCCATTTCATGTCACATTTTCCATTCTTCCTGTGCTAGTGAGGAGCTATGGGCAAAGGTCTCCTCCTTGCCTCAGAAGGGAGGAGCACATACAAAGGCAAAGCCTCTTGTAGGAAGGAGGGAAAGGTGGGAGGAATCCCACCCAGTCACTGCCTTATGCTGCTTCCATTTCAGAGCTCACTTCTTGGAAATTCTCACTTCATTTTTTTTCTCCTGCTTGTATGTGAGGAGAAAGGAGTAATAGATCCCTCATGGAGCTCCCAGATCACAGGGACAACAAGGAAAAACAACCCCAAAGCATTATCTTCTAGCAGAAGGCAAACAAAGGTATATGCTTTCCCTTGAACCTTTAGAAAGACTATACAGACAAATCCATTGGAGAAAATCATCAGTTTTCTGCCTATTTTCAAATCACTCTCTTACCCTCCTTTACCCTCCACTTTTTTCCTTTCTGATTATTTAAAAAGAGGTCTTAGAGAGCTTAGCTGATTCTAGTAACTTAGTTAAAATGCAAGCCTGCTGGTCTGCTTTGCTAGACCTAGCAAGAATCCTAATCAGTCTATGGAGTTTTTTTTTTTGACAGTTGATCAGGACTATATTCAATTTAGGATATTAATGAAGAATAGTGACAATATAAAATTGGGCTGTTCTGTTTCTCTGAAATCACTGAGATTATATTACCAAAATACAGTTTCACAAGTCCACAACCATTGAGTAATTCAGAGTAATATTTTCTCATTTGTTTTTAACTTTAGGGGATAGTGTTTGTCTTTTTGGTTTGTGCTTCTTATGTGAAGTTTCTAGAGGTTACAGTCACTGGCAATTTACCAGGATGCTTCCAGAGGCTGAAGAATAAACCTTGCCTTCAAAACAATGCACCTCTTGGCTGGATTCTACTGTAATCAACACTTTAATGCCACTACTTTTTTTTTCTGAGCTCATCAGTACAGAGCTGTTGAAAATAGCTTGACGTTTCTCCTTTGCCTCCTGACATTAATCATAGTTAATTAAGTGACAATAAAGTTAGGGCTAATGCAAACAGGCATTAATTCTTGTCATCTCCCTGTTCTCAGGAGTACTGAAAGTTGGACAAGCGAAGAGAAACAACGTTGAAAATGTATCCTAAGAAGAAAAACATTCAATTAACATCAGCATTGGAGGTCTTGTCAGAGATCTGTTATAACGTATGCCACAGTTTTTACCAATAGCTGCATGTCAGAAAACCCCTGTGTCTACTCAGATGTAAGACTGACGTCTACTTTTACAAGCATGGGATATAAGCTTTCATAACCTTTCTGCTGAATGAATGGCAGGCAGATGTAGGCAAATGTACGTGGTTCATTTTTCTAGAAACTCTCATCAAAATAACTGATGTGCTTCTTCTCTTCTGAAATGTAGGAAGCTAAATCAAGGGTATTCAAGAGTGAGTAATATTTCCTGAGTGGCAAGTAACAGATCTGGAAAGAAAGGTTTAAGCAAACAATTCAGGTTGGTTTTTTTTCCATGTGAGTTGAAGAAGAAGAATAATTTTAAAATTCAGCTTAGAAAATCCAAATAACTTTCACAAAATGAAACTACTGCTGTTCAAAGGTGTTCTGGCCTTGGAATAGTTCTGAAATGCCTCTTTCAGCTGACTGAAGGGGCAGCTAGCTGCTTACCTGCCTGTGCACCACTCACAGCTCACTGCCTAGGCCTGGAGGATAGATAAGTAATCTTTTTCTCAAAGGGTAGGAGATCATAGAATGGTTTGAGCTGGAAGGGATCTCAAAGGCCTCTAGTTCCACTACCTACCAGGGACAGAACACCTTCCACTAGGCCAGGTTTCCCAAAGCTCCATTCAACTTGGCCTTAAATACCTCCAGGGATGGGGGTATCCACAGCTTCTCTGGACAACCTGTTTCAATGTCTCACCACCCTCATAAAGATTTTCTTCCTAATATATAATCTAAATCTACCTTTTTTTTTTTTTTTTTTTTTAAAGTGTAAAACCATTACACCTTCTCCTGTCTCCACACTCCTTGATGAAGAGTTCTCCTCCATTTTCCTGTAGGCCCTTGTAAATATTGGAAGGCAGCTATAAGGACTTCCCAGTGCCTTCTCTTCTCTAGGCTAAATTGCTCAAACTTTCTCATCCTGTCTTTGTAGGAGAGGTGCCCCAGCCCTCTGATAATCTCTGTGGCTCTTCTTTGGACCTGCTCCAACTGCTCTATAGTTTTCTTGTACTGGGGGCCTCAGATCTGGATGCAGTAATCCAGTTGGTGCTCCACAAGACCAGAGTAGATGGTGATGATCAACTCCCTCAGCCTCCTGGCCATGCTTCTTTTGATACAGCCTAGGATACATTTGGCCTTCTGGGCTGTAAGCACACAATGCTGGCCTGTGCCAAGCTTTTCATCTGTCAGTACCCCCAAGTCCTTCTCAATAGGACTGCTCTTTATTTACTCATCGCTCAGCCTGTATTGATATTTGGGATTGTCTCAACTCAGGTGCAGCACCTTGCACTTGGGCCTTGTTGAACTGCGTATTGTTCACATGGGCCCACCTCTTGAGTCTGTCAAGGTACCTCTGGATGGCATCCTTTCCCTCCAGCATGTTGATGATGTTACCTATTTCAGCTAAAGTAATTGCAACTCTGTTTCTAGATACAAGGTCCACACAGTATCTCTGGCTCTAAATTTGTTCTCCCTGGCTTCACCTCATCCCAACCTTTTGCCACCACCAAACCAAAGATGCTTCATTGCTTACTAGCCAGCCCCACAATGCTACTGCCACTGCTCCTTCAAAGGTTGCTACTGCTGGTCCCCACTGCAGTCACAGAATCATAGAGTCTTTTGAGTTGGAATGGGACCCTTAAAGGTCATCCAGTCTAACTCCCCTGCAAGGAACAGCCCCCCACTGTTCACCATCTCTTGGGCCTGTCTTCCTGAGACCTTCACAGTACCTCTGCAACACTTCTGCCTGCTGGCCTGGGGCTCTGCAGGACTGGCTCTTTCCACAATGAGAAGGTGCTAGATGCAGAGGTTGAAGCTGCCTTTCTTTACTACCATATGGTACTCTGGAGACATTTGTCTTGCTCACAGGTTATCATATCAGAGAGATATCAAACCATGCATCAGTTTCCTGAACATTAACTGAGACTTTTTTTCCCAGTAAAAAGACACACATGCAAGGCATCCAGTCATCTCCCCTTTCTTTCTGACACATCCTTGGAAGGAGTTCCTACATAGCACTTTGACCACTTCTATTGAGAAATTCCAAATGCTTCTCAGTGTTGATTCAGAAGCTGCAACTACAGCACCCACCAGGTTCCCTCTGCAGCACCTTCCATCCCCTCAGTCCCCACATGAGACTGAAGGCTGGAGTCAGGCTGGTGGAACAGCCATGAGAGCTTCAGCACACACCCTGAGGTGCTCTCATGGGGCTCTCTAGGGCTAGCTGGACACACCTCCACTTCCACAAAGCAGCATACAGGTCCCTGCACCTCTCCTGCCAAGTACTGTTTCCCGAGTCCTTACCATTCCAGTGCATTTGCGATTGCTTCGATCCAGATAAGGACCTTGCACTTGGCCTTGCTGAATCACAAGTTGCATCATATTCCTTTTTGAACAATATCAGATAACCAGGATGAGAGCATTGTGTAGTATCTCTTGTGTAAGCTGTGTGGTTACTTATGGGGTGTGCAAAGCATAGGGACAGTAGTGGTGCTTGGCTTCACTCTGCACTGTGCACTATGGAGGGAAGTAAGATATTCTGGGTCAAAGTACATTCAATATGGATAGAGCTGGTCTCAGAAATTGTGTAACACAAATACATAGTACTCCCATTGATTTTAAGTGAGCTTTCAAAGTTACATTCTTAGTGTGTTCTGTACTGTTTTAATGAACTTCAGGATCACTTGTATTGGAAGAAGAGTGTTTTCAAAATGAAGCTGTGGAAGGCCATGTACCACAAAGAAATGGTACCCACAGCATTTCAAGTTTCTCATAGCAATAATTTTATTTAATCTTTTAATTTGGGCACTCTTTTACATACTGTGCTTTACACATCAGTGTTGACAGGTGGAAAAGCAGGCTTGTGTTGCAGTCACAGGAAGAGAAATTGAATTATTTACAAGGGGAAGATTTTTCAGTCTGGGAATCATATTCAAATGAGGAAAATTAAAAATCTGAACTACTGCACAGAGCAAAGGCTATAAACCTAAGATCTTCCATCCCTATTTTTTATGTGGCTAAAGGACATTTGTATTCAGCAGATCACAAAAATAATTCATACACAAGAGGATGCAGGAGGACTTGTTTTCCCCTGCTTTGGCTCTCTTAGCATTAAAATACCCTAAATACATGTTTTGATACAGAAACTTTACTTGCTCTATGAATTAGTTATCACTGTCCTATTTTTGGCACATACTAGCTTTCATGCTTCTGCTGCTTGTGTGCAGTATTACTGCACTTTTTTAATCTTCATTTTAGAGCTTGTGTCAGTGTAAACCTGCAGGGTGCAATGAATCAGCTCCTTTCCTCCTCTCATTGCTCTGTAGAGCACATGCATCTAGTAGCAATGGTGAAGAGGAAAAGGAATGGGGAAACCAGATAAAAATCATCTTTCTTTTTAGATATATATATATTTATGCTATTACTGCATATAGATTCATTTGTTCATGAATACCTATGCTTTTCATTTATGCCCACTCAAGCAATTTGTTTTTAAAGATGTATTGATATATTATAAGAAAGAAATAGTAATGCATTCTTGTGTCAATATTACAGAAAAGATAGATTTCACATTTTTTCTGTAAAACATCTTGTGGATAATTCCCATCTTCCCAAAATACTGATGTTTACTCCTTCAGAGAAACAATCAATCTTTAGTAGAAGAGCCTTGGCCCTCATATCCTGTTCCCGTAATAGGTGCATAAGCAAACCCTCTCCTTTGGATATGGAACCAGGTGTAATTGCTTCAACTTTCAGAGTCCTCTGTGAAACCTAGCTCTGTGAACACAGATAGGTTCATGTGCTGTAGCTTTTGCCTGTCACACCAAACAGCTAAAAAAAAAATAAAATTTGTTTCCCTGTTTCTAATATTGTACAGCAGTACTGCATGCACTTTTGTTAATCTTTCCTTCAGCAGATGCACTGAGACCATGAAGAAATTAAAGCAGCCAAACATTAGACTCTTCACTGAAGTGGCATGAGTGGGAATCACTTTGGAGGAAGAAAGCCATAGCTGAGGGAGAAAACAGGTCATTTTTACCTTCTAGACGCTAGACCCAAGGTGGAGATCACAACACTGGCTGAATGCCTCAAAAAACTTGAGAAGAGGCCAAATAACTCCAAAGAGGTCCTCCAAGAATTATTTACATAAAGGCAACACCACCTCAACAGGTAAAAGCCATTTTTCATCTGTTAAAAGTCAGAGGGAGAATTTAAGAAACATAGAATTAAAATTTACGTGATTTCCTTCCTTGTGTTTTCTTATGTACACATTCAACCATGCTCATTAGTACTTGTGAGGTACCTTCACTTTAAAAATATTACAAGAGTAATCAATTATGACTGCTAGCTGTTAGATAAGGAGGTGACACTTGGGAGCAATTTGGATTGCTGAGTTCATTTGAACAACATGCACTTGAACACAGTTAATGTAACGTCATTAACCTTGCCATCAAAAGATTAGGTTACTGTTATAGAAAAGGTGACTGTATTTCAGAAATATATATCCAGATCAAGGACTTAAGGGCCATATTACCAGGCAACTGATCGTGCATTCCTAATGTGAGGCTGATCCTGATTTTACCACTGCTTTTGTGCAGAATGTGATATTAACTATTTAGGTTGCCAAGACTTCACTGAAATTAGTAGAAATCCCAACTGGAAGGTAGTAATAAGTGAGAGCTTTTAAAGATAATATATTGTTTCAAACAATAATTATATTTATAATTTACTGGCATTTAATTTGTATCTGTGATGTTACTGCATGACTCTTTTTGATAAAGCTTTACATCCCAGAATCATGCAGTCTTGTCAGAAATGCAACATTCATTAAAAATGAAATGACTTTCCCCCAGATATTTCCATCTAGTTCTGAATGCTATGGCAAAAAAAGTTTAAATAAGTAAATAAATAAATAAAAATCTGTAAACATGAAGCCTGTATATTAAAGGACATCCAAATAAGTATCTTTAATTAAATCTCATCATGTTTGGACTTGCAGTGCTGCTCACACTCATACACAAAAAAAACACAACAGAAGCATTTCCATTTTAGAGAAATGAATATATGGCAAGACTGAGTAACTAAACTTAAGACACTCAAATATGAAGTAAAATGGGAAGATGCACACTTTTACCTCTGAATGCATTTCACTTTTCAGTCCTAGCTGGAGAAATCCAGACTAGTGCAGGAAAGATGTGCTGGAGTAGTTTGGCTTATGTAGGTAGATGGTCAGGAAATTGGGACAACATCACCTAACTCCAAAGTCCAGGATTTTAAAGTTGTCCCTGTTTGGTTTCTTGGCTCCTAGCAGCAAGACAACAGATGTTCATCATCTGTGGTAGTTGGTAATCAATCAGTTATTTTCATATCTCAGCTGTAGTTACAGCTTGGTCTCTCTCCAGACTCCTGTAACCTTTCAAGTTTCTGCTGTGACTTAAGCTTATACAGCCAACAGGGACCTAGTCTCTGCACAACTTGCTCCTTCGATTGCTAAAATTTGGTGCAGACTCCTTTTTCTCACTCTAACAGGCATTTCTTGATAAAAATGTTTTTCTTCAGCAGTTTTCATCCTTCCTACCATGAGGCAAAATCTCTCTGGGTGACCTGTGTTGGACTTTTTCCTTACCAGCTTCTCATCCTCCTTGGAAAATGGCCTTGCAGCTGGAGGTTGTGCACCAATGCTACCTGGGGAGCAGCTTCTGTCCCTGCAAACTCATCCCAGGGGCACCATGAAGCCTTTGTATCTCCTCAAGGAATAGTCAAGCTCAAACTCTATGGTAGTAGAAGAGGAATGCAAGTGGCCCAACCCAAGGCACACTATGCTTTCTCCTCCCAAAGGGAGACCCTATCTCTACTTCATACCTTGCTCAAGTGCCCCAGGAGATCCTCCTGCCAGCTCCCAGTATTAGCCAGGTGGGTAACTACAGCCTAATGCTCCCTCAAGTCTCCAAAACTGTTTGATTTATTCTCTGTTTTTTTGGTGGTTTTTTTTTTTTTTTTTTGTAAACCAGAGAACCATTTACAAGACCTACAGCTTTCTTGGCATCCCTCTGTTCTGACTGAAAGGCCATGCCTTTTTTCCCCTGGCGGTTCTTCCCAGCACTTTTCTGCTTCTGCTTTTGTGCCAGGATAGCTTGCAGGAATGGGGCCTATATGAGGATATAATCGCTTGGGAAAGGAATGTAATTAAAAGCAACATATAAAGCAATTAAAAAAAAAAATCTTCTGAGGGTGCTCAGCTGACACAGTGAGAACCTTTGTGAGAATGTTTAATTGTTTGTGTTATTAAGTGCAGACAGGTTGGTTTTAATTCAAAATAAACATGGGAATTAAATAAAAAACAGTATCAATAAACATTACAGCTACATACCTTAAAAAAATGAAAAGATGTAGGAAACATAAATATTAAAGATTTCAAAAAATGGGAAAGACTTATTGGATTAAAAAGATAATTAAAAAAAATCAAACAGTTTTATGCCAACTACAACATAAGGATCTAGACGTAACGCCGATGAAGCTGCTTTGATTTTTCATATTTTTAATCCTGTTTTTCCAGTTAAATCTGTAGCTAAACATATTGTGTTTGATGATATCAAGTGCCTATCATCATACAAAACACTTCACAGCTGAATTAAAATTTGTTACATTTCCTACATTCCTGTCTGCTTATCATCTTGTTTTATAAGTGTTACCACATTAGCATATTAATGTAAAGCTTTTGTTTCTTTTCAAAGATTGTATTTACTTGTTTTGCTATTTGATGGAAATGTACTATCAATCCTTGGATAGAGTTTTGTGAGGTAATGGATGAATTGATCAGAAAAAAAAAAAAATCAAAGCTATTCAATTCTGTAGATAACCAACAAGAAAATCCAGACTTCTTGTGAAAGGTGCTACTTAGATTTATGTTGTACTTTTCTTGTGTGGATTTTAACCAATTAATCTATTCTTACTTGGTTCAAATAAGCATTTAGCCCCATTTGGGAAATAATATACTTAAGTGGAGGGGTTAACTGACAACTGCAAAAAAACCGAGAAAAGTTGTTTAGAGCTGTTATTAGATACCATAAGCTCTGAATTTCTCGCCTTTGCTCAAACCTATCGAGAAAATGACTCCATCTACTCCAAACAAAATACTTAATATCTTGAGTATTATTATTATTATTATTATTTCCTAAATTTGACTGGTTTCTTTTTAAATATCTGTTCCTAAATACTTGTATTTATTCCCATTATGATCCTAGTGCCCAAAGCATACGTTCAGGCAGTGTCTAAGCCAAGCCAGCATACAATTTTCTTTTGTGTCCAAACTGCACTGGGGAGGAGGGAATAAAGGGTGCCAGGAGGACAGCATTGACACTTGAGCTACTGTGCAGAATCACAAACACGATGCTCTAATAAATAAATCCTGCTGACAGGGTAGAAATCAAAGCTCATTAGCACGAAGGAAGGAAGATGAGCATTTTAATGTTTCTGGATTCTATCCAATGTGATTAACAGCACATGCAGCACATTGTTCACCTAAAGCCATAAATCACAGTAACAAGTGTTGTATTACACCCAGATTCTGAAAACGCAAAAATGAAAGTGAATAATGGCTTAGAAAAATTATGGGATATCACATTTTTCATGTAGCCAACTGGAAACTAAACCTAGTGCTGGAAACACTTTAAAATTCTATTACAAAGGATAGTCTTCATAAATATGTCTGAAAGTGTCCATTTACCTGAATAAACTATGTTGCAGTAATGCCTGTGGGCCCAAGCTTACCAAGACAAATAATAGAGTCAGTCAATTATATTCCTGGCCAAATAATAATAATAAAAATAGAAATACCTTGTGTGCATTTCTCTGTTTTTGGTATAAATTTTGGTAGGAGTCTTACTCAAATGTTTAAGGAGAAAAATAGCGATCCCATGTTCAAAAGGCATCAGAGGCAGATCTGAAGCTGAACATGTCCCCAGGTGCAGATTAAATAAACCAGTGATTATTTCAGAGTATTTCTATTTCCAGGTTAGTTAGATCCCAGGAGAAGGAGTTGTTAGATTGTTGCTGTTTCAGCTCAGTACCACATCCACTGCATTACTTTTTTCTATTTATTTTAACCACTCAATGCACTGCTGGGGGAAGCAGATCTCTTTACAAGTCTTGTGCGCTATCTGATACATTTTCATGCAGACAACCATCTTTCAGTAGTCAAATATGCAGAGTGTCAAAAACAATTCACTGATACATTTTATTATACTTTGTTAGTTGTTTTTTTTTCTTTTTTTTTTAAAGCTCTCTTCCTGCCAGCTCCTAGTATTACCCAGGGAATTAGTCATGCATATCACACAGCTGAGAGAGCCATCAGTTTGAAACTCCAGACACTCAAATGTTGGACACGGAAAACTTAGTTCTGATAAAATTTGCCTCCTAAAATCTTTCAGACTGTATCAGCAGTGACAGAGACACAAGAAGAGATCAGAAACTGTTCCGAGGTCATCCCAGGACAGCACAGTTGTTCCTTAGGGACAGAAAGGATTGCACATTCAGAGCCACCCCTTACAACCCCTCTCTTTGTAAGAGACTTACCTAAGTCCTGGTCTGGCTTCACCATCGGACCCAATCCAGGCAAATCCCCTTCCCAAGAGGGATCGCGCAGCTCTGCAAGCATTCTCTGCTTGCATGGAAAATTTCTCAATGATTTGGGCTTGGCTGGGCGTGGAGGAGGGCACAGGTCTCTCCTGAGAAGCAACTTGATATAACAGTAAATAGATTTGGCAGTGCCCAGCTGTGAAGAGTGGCTCTTTCCTCTCTGTAATTATCATTTCGAGCAGTGGGCCAGGAGAAGTAGACTCTTGCTGCCACTTTCTCTCATGCACAACTGCAGAAAAGAACGAAACCATGTCCATTGCCAGCCTGCCCACTCCTCGGCAATGGAAGAAGGAGATTCCATCGAGAGGAGCCCACCGCCTGCTCCTCAGCCTGAGGGCTGCCCCCAAATGGGTCCTTAGGTACCAGGCTCCACTTCACTCTCTTTTCCTGTCCCACAACCCCTGAGTTCCTGTCAGGAAGGGCTTTGGTTTGTCAGGAGGACTAGGACAAGTCCCATGTTTAGATGTTGTACTGAGAACACCAGAAATACTGGTGATAGGTGGATAGTTGGACTGGATGGTTTTAGAGGTTTTTTCCACCTTTGGTGATTCTATGATTTTCCTGGCCTCCTTTTGGTATGTTTTACTGGTTGATGGTAAGACCATTCCCTTGGGAGACAGGGATTATCCAGCTGCACCTTCTAAAGGAGAATGCACCTCAGAGCCCATCTGAGGAACAAGATGGTACCACCAGCATGGAGACAGCCTCAGCACTTCTGCCCTCATGTAGCAGACCATTACTCCAGGGGTGGGCATGAAGGTCTTCCTGCTCTGTGGACAGAGCAGTTAAAGGCAGCCCTAAAGCAGGCCCTCTAGGGCCAAAATGCACTGGGGATTCAGGTGCACCTCTGCACCTACCATGTCCTAGTGGTTTGCTCTCTTCCAGTTCCTACTTGAACTGTAAAGCCTGACATGTAAAGAATCAATGTTTGAAGGCAGGAATCTCAGAGCTGGAGATCCAAGCACCTTCCTTAGGTGGTCTAAATTTTCCTCTTTCTTTAGTCTAGAAGTCTAGATAGCACTTTTTTTAGTCATTGCCTGTTTTTTGCTGTCTGCTTCATGTGCTGCAATCTTTGTCTTGCCCTTAGGCACCAGCAAAAGTAAAATAATCAAGTTTTACGTCAACAACTGGTTGGAAACATATATTCCTAACACACCATTATTTCTTGCCTGGGAGAGAAGAGAGACCTGTAGCAGGACAGCAGCTGTGAGCCTCACACATGCTTCCCCTTTTTGTCATGTTCCCCAGCACAAATCCAATAAGTAACAAGAAGCACACAGAGTAAGGGGTGTCAGAAATATGACCTTTGTGCATGTTCTGGAAGGGTCTTTTCTGCACTTGTCTTGTATTTCAACATATTATCCAAAGCACTCAGTTTCCCATCTTGTCAAAAGAAATTTAAGAAATTGGCTCTTCCAGAAGGGTCTGGCAGTTAACTACAGCAGAGCAAAATTCTTCTCATAGTTTTCTAATTGAGAGTTCTCTGTGGGCATTTATTCCCAGTCCTACCCCGAGTCTCTCTGAGAAAAGACATACTACCACCCTACTCTCCACAATTATCCAAGCCCTAAAAACAGCATTATTAAGATAGAAGAGAGCAGTTTCCCACAGAATTGCCTCTTGTTTGATTCTCATGCAAAAATATTTTTCACTTAGCCAAGCAAGTATATTCTATGGGGAGCACATGAAGGCTCCCAGCTGTAGCCGTTGAGTGGATTACTCTGCACACAGGACGGACTTGGTAGTGCGCTGTCAGTCATGGTACCAGAGTCAAAGCCCAGCCCAGCCTTCAGACCACTGTGTTTAACCAGGCATTTTCTGAAGCCACTGGCATGCTGCAAATAACGTGGCTAGCCTTCAGCTGCTTCTCTTTGACACTCTAGGCCAGGTGACCATATCAATCACAGCTGCAGCTCTAAGAATCACATAGTTTAGTGTGGACAACCTGTGGCACAAGTTCGGTGTAAAGGTTCAGTCACGTTACCATACCATGATGGTCTTATAGCATCCATACAGCTTAATCACATAAAGAAATCATACACTTGCTTTGGTGTGTTTCTGGAAGCTGAACAAACCTGTGTGAGCAACAACACAAACGATTCCTTTGGATTAAGGAAAAGGTTGAGGCCAGAGTCCTCTGCTTCCCTTCCTACCTTCTGCTCCTCTCCTCACTGGAAACGTTCAATTATCCTTTTGCAGTAGCCACAGCTGGTGGAGTTCAAGTTTTTGGTTTTTTTTTTCCTTTATCTAGCATCTTTTGTATAGGCAACTTGTTTTTTCCACCTTTAATGCAGCCCTTGGAAGCAGATTGCCTCAAGCTCACGGAAATCTACGTGGAAGAATCCACATGATTTCTTAGTCTATCCACAATGCCAGAGTCTGCTGTGGGCAGCTACACTGAAGGCAAGAGGAGAGGTCAACCTGCCTTGACCTGTTTGCTGTCCCCAGGAGTTCCTCAGCAACCCTGAGTTTTTGCCTGAAGTAACCCCAAACCACCTCTCACATTGTCATGCCCATTCTCTGGGGCTCACAATAGCTATCTGGCAAAAACAAACCAAACCCAAACATTTCCAACAACAAATTAAACAAAACAAGTACCAACAATCAAAGCTGCATGGATTCTGTGGGCAAAACCCATAGCCATTTATTGGCTGTTTACATTCCTTTTAAAAAAAAGAAAAGCTCACCACCTATTTTACAGATTTGTTCTGATGGCAGTATTTTGGGCAGCAGCCAAGCAAGGATAAACACAGAGTGTTGATGCTTATAGGGGAAAGACGAGAAACGGAGGAAGGAAAGAAAAACAAATACATGCACACACACACGCAGAAAAGTCTTTGCAAATAGATCAGCAAATGAGGAGGGTACTTAAAAAAAAAAAAGTGGTCTGTCACTGAGTTGGGTGAAGTGGCTAAAGAAAGGGATCTTCTAAAATAAAATGATTTCATTATCAGATTGAAAGGTATATTTAGACATTCAAGGTTCTAAACAGGTTTAAGGTTATTCTAAAGACAACATTTTTATCTGTATTCTTCCCCGATGCCCATTTCTCACTTCTCTGGTACATCAGCTTTTTCCTGTCTCACAATGTTACTGCTAAACCCCTAAATCATGTCCACAACCTATAATGCTTCTCTCTGCTCCCTTTCCCACAGACTTCTAATTCCCTAAACTAGCCTCCAAGTTCCCTATTAACAGCTGTGCTATTCACCTTCAAAAACAGTTCCCTAATCCAAATCTTCTCAATCCTCACCTTTTCAAAGACTTGACATTGAAAGTTCTTCAAAAGCAAAGGCTGTAAGGATGCTGCCTCAGAGCACAAGGACCCACGAAGTGCACCCTGCCAAAAAACAGGTACTCTGGGCATAGCACCTAGGTGCAGGATTTACCCTGAGAAACGGAAAAAATTGCTGGGGGAAAAAACCCAATGATGTCTTTAAAACACCTGCATAGCTAGCACCCAAATCTATCTCAACATACTCAAGACGGGATATGTAGATGCAGTTTTTTCATCTGAAAATATGGCTGTAGATAATATCACCAAATAGATAGGTGAAGATATATCTAGAACAGAACTCAAAATATGGATGCTGTGTAAGTAGCCTAAATTTCAGAAGGGCCAAGGACACAGTAATTTCCATTGAGACCAGCAGCACTGTGGCTTGATTGTGACTATGTATAAACTCTAGCATGAATAAAAGGTACAGAAAAGGCAGGATGACACTGACTCTGAATGTGAAAGCCGACTAAATACATTTTCCTTGGTAGCTATTTGATGCTGTGTGTCACTGTTTCTAGATGTTACTTGTATCATGCTTGTGTTTGTCATGCTAAAGCACACAGTGTTATTCAAATAATTCAAACACTGAACCACACACTGGTTGCATTTTTTTGGCAAGCTGCAGACGGAAGAGGTACTGTATGAGTACATATATAGGAGGCATATTTTCATTTTCAGAAGGAGAAACAATAATCTGTAACATTTAACAATAACTTGTATGCTTTCATTTGTTTGCATCTAGGACTTCCAGGCCCATAACTATGAAGATTCATAGTATTAATTCCATACATTACCAAATTGTTGCAGAGTGAAATACACAGCACATGGTGAAGTGCTCACGTAGAAGTGTAAAACACTAATCCGAAATAACCAGTTACATACCTGGATACCAAGGTAAATGAATTAAAAGAAATCAACCTGGTTTACAAAGCCTACGTATCTGATTATTATAATCTGGCCAAAATATAACCTAACCCCAAAATATTTTGCCCTAGGATATTTTAAGATCAGTGACAGATATTACATGGTGACCAACAAAAACTCCTGATATTCTCCATGTGGTTAGGCACAGCTATAGAGTAGATGGAGTGTACACAACGCACATAGCTTTACAGTCCATGTATAGCCTAAGTTGTAAATTCATTTCTGGTCTCACCACTTCTGGAGTTCACTTTCCTCACAGTGTCCCCAGCATCACCACCTTCCTCTGCCCAACATGTTGTTGCGCCTACATGGTTCACTTGCTGGGATTTGATAGGGAAGGCTCTGATTAGGTGCCACAAAGGTCTCAACCATCTTCTTGTTCTGGAAACCAGAACTGGAATGTACCTGCGGTTATTCACATTAGCATCATTACAGTTGAATTCAATCTTGCTGGTTTATTCCTCCTCTAGCAACATATCAGCTCAGAATATAACATCCAGTGTTTCCATGGTCCTCCCCCTAGTACCACAAGCATAAACAGGAGGTGTGCAAGGTGTAAGGAATGTATTAAAAGCACACTAATTTAAATGCCTCAATGCCTACATTTGCCAGCCTTGCCGCCCTGGGCTCTCCTGATAGTCAGAGCAGACAGGCTGTCTCCCCCAGAGGGCAAGTCAGAGCCTGCAAACTAGGCTCCTCCTTGAGTCACCCTGAGAAGTTACCCTCTTCCTCTGACTGAAACGGGGATAGGGAGACTGGTTTCCTAACATAGGCATCCCAATTCAGTATCTAAACCTCGGCGGTGTCAGTGTCCTCCATCTTCCCTGGATATTTTCTTTTTTCATTTTTCCAGGGAACAAAGAATAAAGCAAGAACCGCAGAATTACAAGCAACTGAACTAAACGCAGACTAGCAGAAATACACTGTTGGCACATTGGCTTAATGAAGAAACGAGCTCCAGCCAGGAATGTGTGACAACACTGTCTATATCTGAAAGATGGCCTGAGATGATACCTGGCAAAACCAAGCTTCCCAACTTGTAATGAGTCCTACTGCATGTATAGGCCCATAAGCAAGGGTTCCATATATGGGGAAAATCTGGTCAGTTTCCAGCGCATCCTCAACTCTATGTAAACTAGGAGGAGAGTGACTAAAGTAAGATCCCAAATGAGATATCAGATTGTTCTTTCATCTAGTTTTAAATAAATGAATACCTAAATCAATGTGAATGTTTATGTGTCTGGCTCCAATTAATAAGTACCCATCCTGTGCCCCAGGCTTCCTGACAAGCATCAGAATTAATAATTTTATACATGGAAGAATGGTAATCTTGTGGTTAAGTCAGAAAGTTGGTTTCAGTTCCTGGCTCTGCCATAGATTTCCTATGTGACTGTGGGCAAGCCACTTAATCTCCTTGGCTGTGCACCTCAAAGGTATGTAGGAGCCTGATCCCACTAGTTAGGCGCCACTGATATCTTCAAAAAAACATTGCTCAGCTGTTACTTCAGTAAGTAGGTGTCTAATATCTGTCAGTAGGCATAAACAGAAGGCTGCTGACATCATCCCACAAGCTAATGAGCCTCATAGAGGTCTTGTTCAAACTCCTGGGTCCCTGAAGTGTCACAGCAGTGAAAGCTGGCTCTTAGGTAATGGAACCCTGAGGTGCAGAGGACGTGCCTGCCTAGCTAGAAGGAAGCAGGCACTTTTGGCCAAGGAAAGGGCTGTCTTTTCATGAGATCTTTGACTCCTGGCAGCTTCTGTCTCAGCTGGAATGTTAATCTTCCATCTATCAGTTGTCTGGACCACTAATTCAATCCTGTACATTCAATTAGGTAGCAGGGAATGACAGTAGAGGGGAACATTTAGACAAAGGACAGAGGGTACTGAAATCCTGATGACAACGTTGCCCCTGTCAGTGCCCTGTTGAGTCACACATGGAGCTGGAGTTGGGATTTGAAACTCCACAGAGCACTTAAAGAAAAAAATAAAAAAAAAGAACAACCTTATCTTCATGACAGATTTGGAGTGCATTCACCAATTAAGTGTGAGGAAGATTCATTTATTCCCCTTGTCTGTCATTGCTTGAGTAGTGTGTGGGGCATTTGGGCCCTGCTCATCTTTCCAGAGAGACCCAAGAACCCAGCTGGCACTGAATAAATGTCAACGTGCTGTGAAAAGGGACGGCCATAGGGAACTATCTCCACATTTTACTGCTACTTTCCCAGATTTCTCTGGAGGAAGAATTATGCGTTTAGACTGCTGGGAGTTTTAGACTTTGAGGACTGGTTTTAAACAAGTCAGTCGAGTTGTTCAGGTCTTTAGCATACGTGCTAAGCTCAGCCAGCTGTACTTCATCCAAAGAAAGAATAAGAAAAGAAATTTTACATGGCAGGATTGGCGTAAACAGAAAATATAGTGGTAAAATTAATGTAGTTGTTTAAGAAATTCTTCCAGCTAAAAACTTACTGTTAGCTGTCTTAAAACACTGCAAACAACCAAGATGATAGAGAAAATTGTTTTTTCCATGCGTGCTTTAATGCTTACCAGAATATATAGCTGCTAAATCTCACGAACCATACCTATGAAAAGTGACAATCTCCAAGCACAGCTCAAAGGCACTGAACTGCTATGATAATGAGGTTTTGAACGGGTGAGAGTTATTTCCTGAAGTCAGTGTCCTTGTGGATGTGCAGAGTTGGCTCTGGTGCATGTGTCTGGGGCATAGTAGCCCCAGTGAGGAAAGATCAGCACCTAGCACTTGTTTCTCCTCCTGCTGCAGGTGCAGACTTTCTTACTTTGTAGGCTCCTTTGCCTACAGAATTATGCAGCGAATATCAGCTCTGCCTGGGGAGGGTAAAGGTTTCCACAGCCCTGTAGATCAGGCTCTGTGAGATTTTGACCAGGATCACAACTCTCTTGGCTGGATTTAAGCAACCTGAAATGAAAGCTTGCTCTACAGAGTTCAGTGTAATTGCAGATACACCAAGATTTGACAAATGAGCTCCCCTAATGCTCATTACTGGAGGGGAATCTAGTTCAGGGTGTCTCCTACCCCTTCATATTACTGAGGAGTACAGCACTCACTGTAAATTAAACGAAAGCGTAGGAATTCCTTTCTGGCTTTTAAAGTTACTCAGCTGCATAGATTGTGACATGATGTAACAAACAACAGAAGGCTGGAGATGCATAGGAATATCACAATATTTAGAAAATAAGTATTTTTTTTAGAGAGGAAGGCAGTTCTTCTATACCTCTGCTGCCAGCATCCTCCAGAAACAATCCTCCCAGCTTGAGTCTGCAGTACCATCAGACATTATAGTCAGCACCTGTCATAAATACCTTTAGGCAGGATCAGGTTTTGTACTGTCCTGGATACTATTTAAAATAGATAATATAGTGAAAAAATATATCAAAATATGTGCCATTCAGCCAAATTACAAAAAAAGGTTGATCTCTTTGTCAGATTCTCTAGCATACAGGCACCAATTAAGTAAATAATGGATATAGGCTTAGTCAAGAAATGAATCTACCTGAAAGTGGAACATTGACCTCAAAATAGCTCTTAGACTATTATGGACTGGAGTTTTATTTTTTCCTCTTATTATCTGGTAGAGCACAGACTTTCATATCATGCATTATCGTTTTAAAACATGTATCCAGACATTGGTCCACATGCTGTGGTTTAAAGGCCCATAAAGAAGAAACACTTCATGAGCTTAGTCATTATTATACCTAATGATAATCATTTAGGAATATCTTATTAACATCTGGCAGTCATCAGCTTCTAATGAGTGGTAATTTTAATACATCATTCCAGAAACTTAATTTTTGATGCTTAATGGCCTGAAGCATTAGCATCCATAACTGAAGGATTCTTTTTGAAACATCTTAATTCTGCATTTATTACTTGTTTTCATGCTCATTGATTTTTTGTTTGTTTGTTTGTCTGTTAAACATGAATTACTTTTAATCTGTTGTTGAGCATACACTTTATAAATGAAATTAATGGGGGCTTCCTGTTCTGAGTTAAAGGATGTCAAAAAGCCTTACAGGTGGATACTTTACTGGGTATCTTCCCAAATACACATAATGTTTTTTCCATATGCCTCTAGTTAAGTGTACATTTGCATTATCTAGATTTTGCTAGCAGTTATACCACAGATAAGCTTAATAACTGCATACTTGGAATAACTATTATTTAACCCCTTACACGGCTGTTTAAGCAAATTGAACACAGAAACTCTCCATTTTTGAACACTGCATAAAGTGCAAGACAATGTTCTCTTCCAGACTACAGAAGAATTCACCTTGTAGTTAATGAAATCAATAGAATTAGCACAAACTGCTCTGACACAATGATATATACACGTGGCAGTTTGCTACAGGGCAGTCACAACTTCAAAATGCCTTAAGATTCAGAAAGATAAATTATTTCTGTGTAGTCTAGAGTAGTCTGGAGGTAGTGGACTATTCCTGTAATCATTGAAGGAAACCAACCAAAATCACCAAGATGTCAAAACAACAATAGACATATTTAGAACATTATGAAAAGAGCACAGATACGTTCTCACTATTTCAGATGATGAAGTGGACACCATACAGAAAACGCAGAGTGACACTGTGAAAGACAAAGACAAGACACCCACTGCACCATATTATATTGATAAACCTGTTCTATCCTTTCAGCTCATGAGCTAATCCATGAAGCCTGGGCACACTCTGTCACTGTAGCCACTTTTTCTAGGCTGGGTCCTGCTAATTACCGACTTCTTCCAGCTCTGTAATCTTCATTTTGTAGCAGTTTTTACTCGTTTTGATGCAGAAAGTAATAAAACTTTTCAGAAGTACTTCGTACTGCTTTCTTGTATGGTTCCTAGCTTCACCAGCAGTAAGCACACAGTAGACACAATGTGATGGAGATCTTTTTTCCCAGTCTGTGATCACAAGAGCAGCCGTATATTTGTCGGGGCTTAGTATGGCAAGATTGTCTGTCTGCTCTTGCCCCAGTCCCAGGGTAGGGATAGTACAAATACAGATTTTACAGCCTCAGCAGATCCCTGGATCCCTTCCCAGCCAGCTTTAGCCGACTGCAAAGAAAAGTCCTTTCTGGACTGAGGATGGCTCATTCTGCATTTTCTTCTTTGATCATTCCCAGTAGGGATTGGCTCTAGAAAAGAAATCTTCAAAGGAAATAGATTTATCTCATTTTTGAACAGATCTGCAGAGTTTGCTGAGAGATGGCTATCTTGAGATATGCTCTTCTTTCCCATCTGTGATTCTTTCAAAGTCTTCTGCTCAGTTAAATCCACATGCAAGTAAAACAAGGAAACAAAACAAACAAATGAAACAAACCTCTCACAACAGATCCTGTTGCCTGAAATTGGCAAAGAACACTATCAATGAAAAATTAATAGTTATTAGGCCAGGAATATGGAAATCAGAATCCGCAGCACCACCTTTTAGAAATAAATACGAGGAGGGAAATGCTTCAAATACCAATTACAGATTTGTAATTTTAGGAAAGGTTCTTCAACTTAATGTTGTACATGTAGTTATACAAGTATACTTTCTCATGAGATTTTTGCATCCTATATTTACTCGCACTTTTTAGAGGTTATAATTGGAGTTGGCTTCCTTTGAGTTTTGATTTTATAAATTAATTCTTGGTAAACATCACAGCTTCTGACATAGCATCAATATAATTGTATTTTATATGCAGTTATTCTCACAGTAAGTTCTAGTTCATTAATTTCTGAAAAGCTAATGCTGTCAACAACATTTTGATTTTTAATATCATTAGAAATTATCTTTCTTCTTTACTGTTATTTCTCCAGTGGCATATTTCAGAGTACTGACTCCTTCACTTTGGTTGCCCTGAGTTTCATCTCTGCGAGGGTGGTTGCAAAGTCTATTTCTCTTGAGCAGATGCCTCACAGGATTTTACTTGTGGTATCGCAAAATTCAAGTATTGCACCAGTGTTAAAGTTTTCCAGTATTTCGAGATCTTGCTGCAGAAAACTGTATGTGGGACATCTTTCTTAGACTGCAACTCTCCCTCAGTCTTCCTTTATACTTACTGGAGGTACAGAGACTCATCTAGGCAATGATTCATAAAAAGAAGCCAACCTACATGCTCACATCTAATTCAGTTGGAAGGAGCATGGCCATGGTAACTGTTTAATGACAATTAACAGGCACAGGCAATTTGTCCAGTATAGCCCATGGCCATATGAAATACTTGAATGTTCACTAAATTTAGTTTTTGAGTAGATGCTTTGATAAGGAGAGAAACTGTCTTTCTTACAGGTGTATATGTGACCATTAACTACAGTTCAGGTTTCTCATTTTTTGCAGATGTTTGTCAGCAACACATATAATATAGAGTTGCTACCTAAAATATGCGATTTTCTTGTCACTGCACAGTTGGAAATAGAGACTTCTGAAGTAGGGATTTCCATGAATGTTAGAATAACTATTCCCCCATTGAAGATGGTGGTGGTCTTCACCAGGGAGATCTTGTGTGGTCAGTAGTGGTCCTATGTATGTTCAGAGAGGAACACAGCTCTCAATGGAGAGCAACAGAGATGAGCAGAAGGTGCCCGGATTGTCTGAGCGCTGAACAGCTCTTTGAGAGGTACCTAACTGGCTTCCCACACATGGTTTTGGTAATGGAGGTACCTGAGATGGGTTGGAGTAAAGTTGGTTACGGTGAGTAAATACTTAATGAATGCAATAGTCTGTCATCCACTTTGAAGCCAAATTTATGTATTTTTTCACTGATTTTGCTATGCTGTATGTTGGAATAAATGCTAGTATCCCACAGTCTATCAGTTACACTATGAAATTAGATGAGAAATTGTGTTAGTCACCATATAATGCAAAGCACATAAAGTTTTGCTTAAATTTCAGAGCACGTGGTTTCAAATCCTTTAAGACAGCTGCAATTCTGATGCCAAGTCTTTTTAAACTACTGGAATATATCCTTGATCCTCCAAGTCTGATTCAGAGCTTTTGGAAGAAGCCTACGTAGCGCTTGACAGAAATAAAAGTCACAGAGTTTTTCTTTCTTTCTTGTGTTAGAGCTTTCTGGGAAATTGAGTGCCTCCAAAATCTCTTAAATACACAGCTAGTCTGTAAATGACTCTCTTCAGAGATTGATCAGGAATGGTATTCTTTGCTGACAGCTTTATATTACTGATATTCAAATTCCTAGTTCTGATACTGAGACATGGAAGAGAGAGGAAGAGAGGAAGAAGAAAAGAAGAGAGAAAAGAGAGACAGAACAAAATGCAGAGAAAAAAGAACACAAACAAAGAAAGATGAAGAAAGACAAAGAAACACAAAGAGAAAGTGGCTTAGTATTTTTGATCTTGAAAATGCCTGTTTTATTTGCACTTGCCTGAGAGGTGAGTGCAGGAGAGAACACTGGTCAGAAGCCATCAGGTTATCACATCCCAGAAAGGATATTTTGGAACAAACAAGATAAGGAAATAAACTGTGTTAGCTAAGTTTATGCCCTCTGTGATCCTGTGTTCTTGACACAATGAAGGTGTCTAACTTGCTGAGTTTACTGATTAAAAAAAGACCAAGTCAGCCATCATGCTGTTTCTATTAAAAAAATCCAGTTTTCCTATGTCCTGGAACCAGTAAACTCCAAGGGTGAGTGTTATTTGCGCTGCACACCGACATACTAAAATAAAGTATTTTTATGCTGTTTTCTAGGTCATTGTATTAGCACGTTTAGCTCAGTATTGAGAGTTTCAGTTATTGATTCTTCCTTTGCTTAGACAGAACCATTCTCCCCTCTTTTCTCCTGTTTTACTGTCTATGTAATCACCTCTGCAACACTACAGAAAAGTCAGTGCTGTAAGTTAATGACAGAAAACTCTGCTGAGCAGAGCTGAGCAGAATAATTTTGCCTACTTCTTTTTGGCTCTGGCAACTTGAAGTTTAAACTGTGTACATGAAAGCTACCTCAAAAAACTGCAGAACTCTGTTGTTGTTGTTTGTTTACCTACTTGTACAAGGCTCACATTTACAAATCCAACCTTTTGCATCATTCCATCACCTACTTTTTACTGGAAAATCAAAACCAGAGAATGAGGTTGGCTGAAGATCCTTGGAGTTTGGTGCCAGAAAAGACATCATCTGGGCCTCAGCAGACATCTCGGAGGCCTGCAGTGGTAGTGCAGTGTTCTGGCAGGCAGAGAGGAGCTTCCTGGCAAATGGGCTGCTTTTCGACAGCTCATTGAGCTACAGGTCAATTCACATAGAGTGTGTTATCCATTAGAGTGTTCTGCCAGGATATGGTTAAACTAAGATCTGTAATTAATTCCTTCAGAGTGTTGTCATTAAGGAGGTCTGACAGAAGCATGTGCCTCAGTATTTATAGCAAAAGTCTTCCTGCACTGATGTAGCAGAGAAAGCTACATATGATTTCATCAATATTATTGGCTACATGTGGACTCACAAGGCAAATGACAGCAGTTTAATTACAAAGTGTAAGAGGCGGATCAGCAAAGGTCTTGTCACACAGGGCCGCATCTTAAAGTCCTGTGCATGTCCCCACACTGCTTTGTGATTATACCATGCTACTTATGGTTGAACCATCACATCAACATGGTGACCTAGTCAGGATGTGTAAACAGTTCAGTCAGGGGACAAAGCCTAACAAGCTCAGTGCTGGAGAGCAGTCCCAGGCAATACACTTGCAAGTACAAAGCATCCGCTATGGCCACAAATATGTCATGTCCCTGCTACGGGCACTGCAGAGAGGCTGCTAGCAGGGAGCTGCTAGAGCGAGATCAGTCCCTGAGTCTGAATCCCTCTGGAGACTCTGTGCTTTTCTACTTTCCTCCTGTGAGAATCAGAAATAAGTGTACCTGCACAGTTAATCTGGATGCTGGCACCAGGGCCTGTCCATCGGTTATGTGCTCCCCATACTATGCTGCCATCCATGCCTGCTGACACTGACAAGCAGCAGACCCCTACCAGCCATCTACAGAGTATGAGGCCCAGTCTTCATATTCTCTGTCTACCTCTGCCTTTTTACCAGTGGCTGACATTGCATGTTGTCATAGCGCAGTTAGGGTGGGGTTTTCTTCTCCAGCATTAGATAGCTATGAATAGCTAGGTCTCCTTCACAGCAGGCATGTCTAGGGAAGTCATTTATCTATCCTATTTACTCATTCAGTACAGGATGAGATTTCACGTGGCTGCAGAGAAGAGTTCTCTTTGGAAACCATTATCTCCATCCTAGAGTAGGATGGAGAAGGAGAAGTCAAGCAGGTCTTTAATTCTCTCATTTCTGCAGTCAATCCATTAGTGATGTCCAGGGAAGGACATACTCCAGAGCATATGCCACAGCTCCAGTTGGAGAGGTACACCTGTACAGTCTCTCCCAACCCTCTTGAGGTGTACCTCCTGATGGAAACCATCTTCAACGCGGCGCCTTTGCTGCCACTCTGTTGAATGCTTCCCCTAGTGGGTGCAGAGTACTTCTGACAGACATTTGGCCAGTATAACTATTTTATCACATAACACTAGCTAACCCTATGTCAGAACAGCTGCATGTATGCCAGATGTTAATCAAGAGAATAGACCATAGTCAAGGTCAGCTAAGTTGAAGTTAAAGCTTTCCACATATCTTTTCAGATGTCCTTTAGAGCAGAAGGAAAAGACGGTGCTGTTTGAGATATTTTATCTTTTTATCTTGCATTCATGTGGATTCTTACGCTTTCTGTCATTCCTTCTGTTTTTGAAAATAAAAAGAATACTAAAGTGACAAAGTAAAAGGAAGTAGTGGCAGAAAAGCTAGTGAAAATGAATAATCTCTGGAAGAAACAGAGAGGAGCAATCTTTCTCTGAAAATGTGATGAAGACAGGTGGTTCCCAAATAGTACCAATGTCCTAACATGGTGTAGAGGTTTCACTGGACTATATATGTAAAGAAAGACCATACAGAAGTGCTAGAAGCTATAGAAATGCACACTGCTGCCAATAGAATTTGCTTAACTCGTATTGTCATAACCTGAAAGACTGACATTTCAGTGATGTATTTAAATACACAAAATCTCTAAACAAAACCATTTGGAACATTTTCAAGATCTGTACTGAAATGTCTTTGGGTATTACCTGATGTCTGTCATTTCTGTTTTAATTCCAATAGGAAATGTCATGCTGGGGCAAATTTAGACTGGAAGATCTGGTCTTCAGCCAGATATCTACTATTCAAAGGCGTATTTCTTATCACTTTCAGTAGCTAGAGGCCCTGAAGTCTGGAAACAAAGAAGTCTCTCAAATACAAACAAGTTGTTCTGGAAATAACGTTGACTGGAAATAATGAAACATTTTCTCTTACGGATGTATGTTCTCTCCCCAGCTACTCCCTTTCTTGCTGCAGTGATCTGTTTCCCTCTGTTACCTCTACCTCCTGCAATGCCATGTGTTCTGACTTCCCCCCAGCATACACTCATCCCATGCTCTCCAGGCCTTGGGCAAGGCAGGAACAAGGCAAGCAGAGGTATTTACTGGCTGGGCATCCAGCAGGGCAAACAGAGCAGGAAACACAGTGACCTTGCTGCTGCCTGCTTGGGTGCAAATTCCTAACTTAAGTCTCTACTTTCTACTCAGACTATGTATTCGTGTAGTATGATAGCTGTTTAATTCATCTGCCATTATTAGCAGGTAGTCAGCAAATCAAAAACTTATTTCTCTTAGAGACCAAGATAAAATACAAAACATACCAAATCAAACCACTGATAATATCCTCTTCTGCATGTCTGATCTCTGCTCCAGCTGACTAGACAATCTTCAGGTGCAGGGCTTGAAGGTCTTTTCCAACCAAAATGATTCCATGATTCTATGAAACACATTCTGTCAACAGCTCTTCTCATTTGGGATGTCAGAAGATAAATGAAACCAAGTTCTGAAATATGACTGTGAGCTTCACCTACAGATAAATGTCTTTCATGCTACATTTGGTGCAACTTAGGGTCTGAAAGTGGTCCCTAAAAGGCTAGTAGTCTCTCAGTCAGTTATTTTTGATGTAAGTAAGCTCTTGAAATTGTGATCATACAAAGAATGAATCAGTTCAAAGGTTAACGCTTGGTTAACTCTTCCTCCCAAAAACACTGAAAAGCTCTCAGTCACTGACGTCACAAAAATCTTTCCAAATATATCACCCATAATCAAAGTGAAACAGCCACCCTTACCCCACAGAAGCTCTTCCAGTCCTGCAAAATTCATAAGAATGCAGGGGAGGGATACACAGGCTTTCATTCTAACCACATTCTTACTGCTACAGAGGACCACATCATTACTGTAAAAGCAGAAAGCTCTAATTCAAAAGACAGTTATTGTATCTTGAGTAACATTAATACATTTATTTAACTGTAATTTACTTTTCATTCATAAAAAGGACAAAGCACGGTCCTGCTCTATTCATTTGAAAAAAAAAGAAGATAAAAAGTAACTAAAAAAACAGTTCAATATTCATCAGTATCAAATAATATCAAGTTTCCTGAAATATAAAGAAACAACAAATATGTCTATCTATATAAACTTTAATTAAGAACCTTGCGTTTTAAAGCAGATGATACATTAGTTAGTTTTCCTTTACAACAATTTGAAACTGCAGGTCCCAGCTGAATTTATACAATTATGTGAAACAATGAAAAACTTTGAACTATCTGATCAGTATTGTGAGACCTACCTCATCTGTGCTGCTGATTTAAAAAAGGAAGTGGCTTTCCCTCCCGGGTCATTTTCATGCAAAAACTAACCAGTTTTGCTTTTTACACCATGTATTAGAAAAGTAAAAGGCAATCATGCATTTGGCAAAAGTTTTAGTTGTGGTTGTAGATTATATAAAAATGAGCCATACTGCAAAAGAATGAAACCAAATGAAATACAATAAAACACATTTTTTTTTTGTACAGAAGGCTTACAGCGTATTAGTTTCTCATGTATCAAGACGTCATTTCTCTTTCAAATAATTATACAATTTATGAAACTGAGTAGTGCTTGACACTTTGACATTCCTCTATAGGGAAATTATCACTTTCACCTATTTAAAAAATTTTCATCTTGTAACAAATAGTTAAAATTAAACTAAAACAGTATTATTGATATTTCTTGATGAAGACTCTACACTTGTACATGTAAATATATAGTACAAAATTATACAAATTAAAGAAGGGGGTGTAAATCATTAATAGGCCTATTCTTGCTTCATGTAAATATTGTTATGGACCTCTACAGTATCAATTCTAAAAAGATAAAATCTATTTCTAAGTAGCTAGCAAGGTTGTGCTAATAAAATATGATTCAAAGCTTATAATTCTTGAAGCATCAGACATTGCACTATTACTTGAGCCATCTGATTCAATATCACTGTGTTTCTTCAGCATTCACACTCTAATTCCCAGCATACCATGGAAAAAATAAAGAATGTATATTTCTTTAAAAACTTAAAAAAATAAAACAAACTCCAAACAAACACTGAAACACTCTAGACACAGTCAGAACAAAAACATTCCCTATCTCTAATAGAATGCCAATTTTGCAAAGGCCATAGCAAACATTTAGTTCCAACTAACATTTGGGATCTGACTTTCATGTATTCACACACAGTTGGATCATTCAGTACTCCGTCAAATAGGGAAACAGTCCCAGAACCTTAAAACTCTTATTTACAACACTACGAATATTAGAATAATATCAAATTCTTGAAAAAGCATATAATTCTCCCAAATGTCCACTTCACTACAGGAAGGTAACACCTGGCATCTGCAGCATAGAAATGTAAATATAATAATTTTTTGACTGTGCTACTCTGTTTTTGTCATTTATTGTATATCTATTTCTTTTTTATATTTTAAATCTTTTTACTTTAAAAAATAACATAAGTTTCCTACCATTTCACAGTCCATTTAGCTGATCTTAACTTGGACTATATCTTCACTCTTCTAAGTGTTATATTGCTACCTTAGTAATAACAGTAATAATACTAAATCAAAACCGATATATTGTGCTGCTTCCCTGAAAGCTGACATTTCACTCCTAAAATCATCAATAATGACCATAAGAGAATTTTCAACAGAACTGTTTTAAGAAAAAAATACAGTAAATGTAGTGTCAGTGAAGTACAGGTAAATTCCTTTAAGCTGAGCATGCTATGAATGTCTCAGGTATTTTGAACATATTTAAAATAAAATTTTTCTTGTCACTGACACTCATTTCAAGTCCTTCAAATTGTATCCAATAGCCTCAAGAAATATAGCTGTGAAAATAAGCAAAATGTTTTTGCTTTGACTGTCTCTCAAAAAACCAGTAATCCCAATAAATGATGATGGGGCCATTCAAAAATATGCAGTACACAAAACATATAGGATAGTACAGACAGACGTAGTACTCTTACATTTATCACATACAATCAACATTTCAATCTCTATTATATTTCACAATTTGTTATTCAAGTTAAAGCACCTACGTATGGTGATTTTACTTTCACTGTACAGCCTATGTTATTGGGTTTTAACACTGTAACTTGCCCCATTGGACCGAATCATGCAACTGTCACAGATCAGCATAAGTGTTTTATAAGGCATATTGGAACAAGTTAAAAATATTTCTTATCCTTTCAAAAGTTGATTTACTTAATGAAGGAGTTCCCGGATGCCTCAGTCCTTTTAAAGTTCATAGGAAATTGGTAGGGTAATTTATTTTAAAGTATAATTTATTTGGCTTAGGATGGTGCCACAGGAATCAAGAGTTGCAGTCCTCCTCTTCAAAGGGAGTCCCTTGTGTTCGGGTGAGGACAAGGTAAATCCAGCTACATTCAGAATCCCGAGTAGGCAAGGACACAGAGAGCAGGCAGCACCAGGCCCAGAAGCAGAGTTGGTACTCCAGCAGTGGCACCTGCACAGTGAACAGATAACAACACGGTGTTGATTTTTCTTCAGCATTACTCAGTGAAGGGAAACAACGCTGGGTGTGAGCAAGAATGCAGGGAAAGAAGACTGGAAAACCAGCTGGCTTATCTCAACACAGCTCCTACCTGTATGGATAATCTGAAACGGACAAAGAGACTTTCTACAGCACAGCAGAGGACTCAGTCTTTTGTTCTACAAGAGTTGTTTATGCAGCGTGTTTATACAAGCAGCAAGGCCATTCAGAACACATCAGTGTATTTTGATTTGGATGGTCCAACGAGCCAGGAGGTTATAGCAGGAGGCAAAAGGTCAAAATAAATATTTAAGCATGTGAAAACAAAATTAATGGAGTCTTTGAAATGTGACGAAGCAAAGAGACACCTTTGGAAAAGTTAATGTTATTATGATCAGCAATAATCTGAGAGATGTCGAAGAGCCTGGTCCATTTGTTTACCTGCTTGATTACAAAGTCCAGATGGCTGGCTTCTAGCAGTGTGGCATTTACACATCTGTGTCTGTGAAAGTCACAAGGATCTTTCTAGAAAGATAGATCTGCAGGTTTTATGTGTCAGCCTGAGAAGTTTCTGTATCTTTGTTCTCAAGTATTCTGTCAATAAAGGGCTTTACTAATTAAAACTCATCAAAATATGATTGTGAGTGTAAAAAAACAATGATGGTTTAAAGTGAGAATTTGACCAAATACATTTTGGTATGTTACCTTCAAGCCCATATTTCTTGCAGTATTTCCTACTCTAATAATAAGGAGAAAGTAAGGAAACTACATAGAAATGAAATCGACAGATAGCAAAAAACATTTTTCAGAAAGTATGCAGGCTAAGTACAAATCAGAAAAATGTAGAATTTACCAGCTCATCAGTTAATTGTGGATATACAAAAAGAGTGGTATTATTCAATCATTTTTGGTTCCCACATACATAATTGCAGGGATTTTCTTTTTTTTTTATGGTTTTTTCGTGGTATGTCTCAACATAGTATGGGTTTGACTTCCTTCTGATTAGTGCCTTCTGTGATGCACCAAACACGTGCTATTTGCAATTCCAGGACGAAAGCTTTGCCCCACAAATAAGTCTTAACTAAAGATGGTCACATACAATCTTAATCTTTGTACTACATAGGGTTCTTCCTCTTTTCAGTCATTTAATTGAGCCTTCATCTGCAGTTCTCCGTGTTCAGAGCACTATCTTCTTTTCTCTTTCTTCAAACAGCCCTCCCTCCAAATACAGGCAGTTGTTTGGGAAGCCTGTTGGGAGCATTCCTCAAGCTAGAGTACTTATTCTTCTTTCCTTCAACTAGCTTATTACAGTACTTCCGACTCATTCCTGAATGTTGTTATAGTGGGAAGAATTATGTTTCGCCAGATATATACGTGTGTATCATTGGAGCAAGCTGGGTCTAAAGACATCTTTCAGCCAAAATCAGTGTGTCCTCTCCATTCCAGGGATGGAAGGAAGATGTTCCTACAGCTTGTCATGTAGCAAATCATTTAACAGGACCATGAGCCACTAGCAAACAGAAGGCTTGCCTTGTTTACAAGAGGCCTTAAGCAGTGAATTTTGAGTGCTATTAGAAAGGCAGATCTAAAAGGCAGTGTCTCCTGACCCATGGTGGAAGCTCTATGCAAGTCCTGTCAGAGATCTATTCAGAAAATTGCCTCTGAGATGGAGCCAACTATTTCCCCTCCTGTTTCTGTCACTGGAGGTGGAAGCAAGCATTTTCACATCATCCTGGTTTCACTACTGTCCATCCAGGGAGAAAGCCCACAGCATCTGCCATGAAACCAGAATTTTAGGGCTTTCCCCCCAGAATTTCTTTTTAACTTCAGCCATATTCCTCTTAATCTGCTCCCTCTTTCTAGGTCCCTTACCCAACTCCTCTCAGCTCTGCTCCTCACTCAAATGAAGACTTTTCTGCTGCTCCACTCTCTTCTCCATCCCCCATATTAAACTCTATCTGCTGCTTTCTCTTACTTCTGACCCCCTCGAAACTCTTATCAGTTCCCACTTCTCCCCTTTCCCTTAACACTGTGGAGTTCCTTTCTGAACTTCTTTCTGACATCCAAGCACTATGGAAAACCAAGACAAGAGACCTACCAATCCTTCAATGCTTCAATTCAGCTGTAAAAAGTACAGCTCAAAAAAAAGATAAGTGAAGGTGAATGATGAGAAAATATAAGGAAATTTCTATTTGCATGTAACTATTCTACAAAGGGAAAGGAATAATAGATCTTCCCCTGAGATGCACTCACTGGCTGCAGAATTAAGAATTAGCAGGTCACCCCATTACAGCCGTTCCTTACAAGGTTTAGGCACCAGTGCAGAGATATTTATAACTGCTCAGCAATGAATTAAATCCTACCATCAGACAGCACGTTAACAGAACATTATGAAGATAAAGCCACATTAAATTCATCTTCTCTTTTCATATTTTTTTTTCTTGTTATATTACTGATCGACATGTCAGGAAACATATTTTACTTGAATTACCATTCACCAACTGCGTGATGGCCCGTACTCTCCAGTAGCTCATGAACAGAAATTAATGTACATTGTGCCCGAGTAAAGACCACAGTTAATTCTGTGCAACAGAGTACTGCAGTTGTGATCTGCCAGTTTTAACCATCTCTCAAAAACTAGAGAAATGCCAGATAAAGACTTAGTGAATGTGAAGAGATAAACATGTGGATTTAAATGAAAACAGAAGGGTTATTAAACTCCTGAAGTCTAGCCAGGCATGAACTGGATATATTTAGCAATATAAAGCTTCATTCTCTCCTCAGTGTTACAACATTTGTTCTGTTCTCCCAGAGAGCATCTTACATATCCAGCACGCATGCCATTGCAAGATACAGTCGTGAAAGTAGAGGCCAAAACCAAATCACTATCACCTGACCTTATTAATACTCCAGCCCACTGTCTGTGGACATCAGATCAAGATTCCTCATTTCTTTCAACTAAACGTGAAACACACACCTTAATTTTTTTCCCAACAGCCCCAAAGGAAAGAAGCCATGAAATCTTGTTTTCTTGCTATATTCACATGAAGACCTTACTACTTTGTGCTGTAGAGTTCCTATAGTTGGCGTTTTTAAGCCTATGACTAAACCATCTACAGAAACATATACCTTATTGAATACAACTTGTATTTGATGCATGCAGTTATCATAACTTTTTCTTGCCTTCTTTTCTCAGCAGCCTTTTGGGATAACTATCTCATGAACAGCTGCTTACCTGAGAAAATGAAGGGAACAACTGCTGGACAGGTTGGCCTTCAGCAAGACCTTTACACATCACAGGAACTGCTGGTTAAGTCCCACTAATCCTTTCGATTTGTGCTTTGTATTCTTTATTGCCAATTCAATCATCTAAAGTCTAGAATGAATTTTTTTACATTTTTGAATGGAGATTCCAAATTTTCTGGCATCTTGAACACTATGCAACATGTTTTCCAATTATATTCAAAAGGAATGAAATTAATTTAAGGTCCAAATGAAAGAGGTTACAACAATTCAGACTTCTGTATATTTCCCAAGACTTTGCGATGACTTGTTACTAAAAATATGTCATCATTTTCTTTAAATGTTACTTATCTTTAAGACATTTCTGGCCCTTTTCCCAACATTAGTATCCTTTTCATATCGATTACAAAAAAAAATGTAGAAGACTATTTAGAAATCTTACTTTCATCACGTCTGTGAAACAGGAAATTAGTTCTTGGTCATCTGTGAAACTGTCATATGTAAATAACTTCTCTTTCTCAGTGAGAAAGCATTTCCTCTGCCAACATACACAAACTTCAAGCTGTTCCTTGGCTGATCATGAACTGATCCTGTTGTAGCAAAACTCCTCTGCTTTTGTTATCAAGAAATATTGTTCAAGAATTAATCTGTATTAAATTACATCAGTTTTGTTAGTTTCTGGGAACTGAACATTGCGGGGAATATCTACATGACTGTTCTAGTTTGAGGAGTGTGATGTGAAGTATCTCAGCTGTCCCCTTTATTGTGCTTTATTTTGCACTGTGGAGCTGTCTTAGACAACTGCACAGGAACAGAAGAGACGGTGTCCAAAGCAAAACCTGACTTCACCATACATGCCAGCTGTTCTTCTCTATACATCCACCCTCTACTGTGCTGTACAAATCATTCAGGTAGACGTAGACTGACCATCTGAATGACACAGTAGATGCAACACATTTTTCCTGACAAAGTCTATCATACACTTATTACGAGTAAGGAAAAAAGAATATTTTCTTATCAGAATTGAGATTTTATATGAGCCATAATCAATTTAAGTTTGTAGCAGAACAAAGTTTTACTCTTGATATTTAATAAATGAATGTGCCTTTGCGGCTATTTTGCAAAATGGATTTCTTTCTTTTTTTTTTTTTTTTGAAAGAACTCCTATCCATTTTCCTGTAAACAATATTCTCCTTTTGGTCCAGTGCCCAAGATGCATAGTCCATCATGGTTGCCTATTTCTGTATTTCTCCTTTTTACTTTATGAAAGGTAAATGCAAAGCTTTCTCAAATGTACATAGTTGTTTGCAACTAAGCATGTTCACTTCTGTGGGAAATAAATGAACCAACTGGAAAAGATATTTTTGCCTCCACAGATCCTCTGAATACTGTTCATTAGTTTATTTAGCATCCTCTAGGCTTTGCCAATATCTGTTTTGGGTGCATATTTACCCAGGTAGAACAGAAAAGTGGGAAGGGAGGAAATACATTTTTTAAAAGTTAAACTACACTGCATAAAATCAGTGGGTTGGTTTGTCATTCTGTGAACTGCCTTCTGAAAAGAAATATTACTTGTCTCAGATGGAAATAGCATCTTCAAGAAATGCTACTGCAAGAAGAAATGGGAAATATCAGCAGATGTGGTTTAAATTCTGCTATTGCCATTCATGGTAAATGGAAAATAATGAACTATTTAAAATATGTTTATCTTGCATTAGTGACAACATTGCTAAGTCATAGGTCCAAATTTCCATTGTCTAAGATTACTTTTGTATAGGTATGAGGAAATTTTCTTCTTGTCTATGCCATAAACATTTCAAGAAAGGCTCTACAGAGTAATTCTGTGAATTACAGTTTTGCAGCACAGTAGACATGCGATGGCAATAATGCTCTCTGAGCATTTGCCTGTGCTTTGTGCTGTGCTAATGTTTACTGTGTTGCTCCAGAACACTTTTAAAACCATTAAAAGAACAAGAGAGACAGCATTAAAAACATGTTTAACGGACTACTGATGGTCTGAGTGGTTTATTCACCCACTGTTAGTTTGTCTTCTCCAACTTGAGAAGCCATATTTTTTGTTTTCTTCTGGCAACAGCACCTGGTTTGCTGGAAGCTGCATGGGCTTCCTTTCTATTGACTCTGGCCCTGCTGGAGACCTGCACTGCCAAAATGACAAGATGCCTCAGACACTGAGGAAAATGAGATAGATAATATTCATATTCAGTTGGCAGACTATTACTAAATGTCAATAAATGTGAATTATTTCTCAGAATCCTCTTCCCCTTTACAGATTACAGATTATCTTGCATGGATAGTTAAGTAGAAGACCACAAGTAGCATTTTTAAAATGTACTTTTGAAGTGATATAGTCAATGAATAATAACAAGAACAATTTGTGGAGGTCCATCTGTGACCCAGATTTGTACTTCCCACCATTTTGTGAGATTCAGGTAAAGGCTTGTTACACCTTTCAGCATCTGCTCTCTCTCCAGTTGTGAGCAATCACACCTGACAAACTGGCTCACAAGAAGCTCAAGGACTACTGCCAGACCAAGCAAGGCTGACTAACGTGTTCTGCTAAGAAGAGGTGTTCACTGCTGGAAATTGCCTGCTGAAGCAGAAGGAGGAGCTTAGGGCAAGTTTTAGTAGGTTGTCCATGTAGAAGATCTCATCTGTGATTACATGGATTGCCTGGTATGGCAAAACACTTGGTTGTTCCACACAGACATATTCTTCATCGCCTCAGAAATTACAGTTGATAACCACACAGAGGAAGCCAGCCATCTTCTCTGGAACACTCATTGACAGGTTTCTAATAAAAAGGGCCTAATATTTCAGAAAAAAATAAAGGGAGGCCAGAAAATGAAGTTTCATAGTAACCCTGAAAAGAATTTACAGCCACTTTTCTAGTTCTTCTGATTGGGTACTGGGTTATCACCTAATACTACAGGGGACATCCTAGCCTTTATGTATTCTGACATGTCTTAAGTGTCTCATTGTGGTTTCGGGTTGCCTTTTTCTGATCCAGTTTTTGGAATGCACACTGGTATAACTTTACA
This sequence comes from Numida meleagris, assembly GCF_002078875.1. Classification (NCBI taxonomy): domain Eukaryota; kingdom Metazoa; phylum Chordata; class Aves; order Galliformes; family Numididae; genus Numida; species Numida meleagris. Next base: position 29,272,291 of record NC_034409.1, on the reverse strand, counting down.
TACTTTAAAAAAGATAAAATGTACAGTCACAGCTATTTCTTCTCCATGTACATCATTTAAAGACCAAGAAGATAGCATAAATTTGGAAAGGAAGAAACAAAGACATTTATGTTAATTAATATTTACACACTTTTATATAGACTCTTAATTTTACAGAGGAACCTTCTTGGGGTCCAGTGATAGCCTAGTGGTGTGACAGTAGAGGATATAACTGCAGATAGTTCAGAATTTAGAAGACATTAGTTACTGAGACTTGTACAAACTATATGACTAATGTCTCTTTGATTCAAACTTCTGTAATGAATCCAGTCTCCAAAATCAAAGAACCAAAAGTTCATGGGTCAAGCAAATTTCCATGCTTCTCTTCTGGAGAAAAAATTTTATAATTGACCTTCTGTCAGAATTTATCAAATGATAAAGTTCTTACTTCAGCATCTCTATCAATAAAAGCCACAACCACCAAATTTGATACTCTGAGTAACTCACTTGAACTTATTTGATACTCTGAGTAACTCACTTGAACTTATATGAAAGATCCCTTTGAAATTTCCTACTTTGACAGTATCAGCATTCCTCCTTCCCTTCCCCACTGGATCAATATAACTGTTGAACAGGAACAGAAGACAAACAGGTACCTTGGTATTACTCTCATAATGCTTATTTCTAGGACAAATCTATCTTCACCTCTCCACCTACTGCTTCTATGAACAGGCTTTAGAATATGGTGAAAGTAAAATATATGGCATTAACATTTAAAGGCAAGAACATTCTGACATTTAAGTCCTTCAAGTATTCTGAAAAGGGCATGGAGCATTTCAGTGTGTAACAAGATGTACTATTAATACATCTACGAAAAGAAGGCAAACATACACCAATATTTCCCATATAGTCACTGCAACTTAAAAGGTAAGTTTGACTCAGCAAATATGTGATTTTATCTATGCTTTACACTTGCAGTAACTGAAGTAACCAGAAAATCACAACTGGCTTTTGTCAGAGAATCACTGGTTTTTGTTCTGTTACAAGTGAGAGACGTTTCATAGAATCATAGAATCATAGAATGGCCTGGATTGAAAAGGACATCAAAGATCATCAAGTCTCAACCCCCCTGCTAAGTGCAGGGCCGCCAACCACTAGACCAGGCTGCCCAGAGCCACGTCCAGTCTGGCCTTGAACGCCTCCAGGGATGGGGCATCCACAACCTCCTTGGGCAACCTGTTCCAGTGCGTCACCACCCTCTCAGTGAAAAACTTCCTCCTAATATCTAACCTACATCTCCCCTGTCTCAGCTTAAAACCATTCCCCCTTGTCCTATCGCTATCTACCCTCACAAACAATCGATCCCCCTCCTGTTTATACGCTCCCTTCAAGTATTGGAAGGCCACAGTGAGGTCTCCCTGGAGCCTTCTCTTCTCCAAACTAATCAAGCCCAGTTCCCTCAACCTTTTCTCATAGGAGAGGTGCTCCAGCCCTCTGATCATCTTGGTCGCCCTCCTCTGCACTTGTTCGAAGAGCTCCACGTCCTTCTTGTGCTGGGGGCCCCAGGCCTGGACGCAGTACTCCAGATGGGGCCTCACAAGAGCCGAGTAGAGGGGGACCACCACCTCCCTCTCCCTGCTGACCACTCCTCTTTTAATGCAGCCCAGAACATAGTTGGCCTTCTGGACTGCCAGTGCACACTGCTGGCTCATGTCCAGCTTCTCGTCCACCAGGACCCCCAAGTCCCTCTCCGCAGGGCTGCTTTCAAGTACTTCTTCCCCCAGTTTGTATAAATACCTGGGATTGCCCTGGCCCAAGTGCAGCAGCCTGCACTTGGCCTTGTTGAACCTCATTAGGTTCTCATGGGCCCACTTGTCCAGCCTGTCCAGGTCCCTCTGGATGGCTTCCCTTCCAGTGTATCGACTGCACCGCTCAGCTTGGTGTCATCTGCAAACTTGCTGAGGGTGCACTCGATTCCATCGTCTATGTCATTGATAAAGACATTGAAGAGCACCGGTCCCAGGACTGAGCCTTGGGGGACACCACTCGTGAAAGTTCATGGAAAGGTATGTTACAGCAGATGTTCAGCCTAGGACTTCTGAATCATTCTCCTCACTAACTGAGAAGAAAAGTAGTTTGGTTAGGTTAGGTACACAGAACTGAGAGGTATGAGTATGCCACCACTCCAAGGCACCCCTAAGAAGTAAGATAATTTGTTAACCACTGAACTTAAAAATAATTTGAATGATGCAGTTCTATTGCTACCACTAAAAATTAAAACATGCAAGAATTGTCACAGCTAGAAACTATTCCCTTCTTCATTCCTTCATCCCTGTGATCACCTTTGCAATCCTGTCTTGATTATTAAGGGGAAAAAATAATGAGATGAGTCCTCCAAATATTACTTTAAACTGCTCTAAAGATCACTTGCCTACCTTTGATTTCTCAAAGCAATTAAAAATGCCGTATATAGTTCAGTAGTTAAGTGTCCTACCAAGAGGTGAAATTAGAATATGCATTTGTATTAAATTAAATCATTATGCATCAAAGGAATTACTTTATTAATCCAGAATACTAATCTTGGCATTCAGTCTATGGGCTATGTGATTTTTTTTCTGCAATGTTCTATTTGTTGTGTTGCTACACTTAAAGAAGAGTGAGTTAAAATGCATAATGAATATTCAGATTTCTTCCATCTTTTTCTAATGTTAAAGTGAATAAAATACCAAGCATTTTGCTTCATTGATGAATTGATGGTGGCTAGCAAAAGCTTGCCAAATTTTTCAAAAGGGTTTTTTTAACTGAATAGTGAGCCACAATTTATTTTTCTTCGTCTGCTTAAACATTTTAGAAGTCAGTCATTGATTGGTGGATAACATCCAAACTACTGGGAACAGTAAAAAAAGTATATAAGGATTTCAAAAGAACTAATCCTTTCTCCATCAACTAAATATTATTCAAGCATTTGGTAGTTCACTTTCCTAGAGCTGGGAGTACAGGGTCAGATTTACTGAGTGAGACCAAAGTCTTTGCCTCATTCAGGACACTGACTCCAACAGTGGTCTGTAACAGATGAAACTGAAAGAAAAACAAATTAATTGCCTGCAGAATACAATTTTTGTTTCATATTCTTCCCCACATCTGTCAATCAGTAGTTCCTGAGACAAGGGCTGGATATAGGGTATTGTTTTATATAAAGCAGAGATAGATCAAGTCTCTATTTATAACTCTGCTCAGTCTCCTGGCACTGGAAATTCTACAATTTAATTTTGTGCCATGTAAAAGAGTATTATTTGGATAGCTTTCAACCTGCTGCCTGCTTTCACCGAGTACCTTCATCCATACACTATAAAGAAAAGTAAATAATGTTTTTCTGTTTACTTTTTCCCTACTATTAATGACTACTTTACTAACCACCATTACTCTAGCTGAAGATTCCTTGCTTCTCTTGAAGAAGAATTCATCCCAAAGCTGTAGTACCCTCCCTTGACTTTCTCTATAGTTTTTCAGTATTTTTCTCGAGTATCTTTTTGCTATCTTTAAAAGCTTTATTGCCAGAGATCCAACTACAATTTTAAAAAATATGTATCTATGGCAGTTACAGCATTCTTGCAAGCTTGGTGACAGTTGGCAAAATCTACGACATGTAACACGGTGTCTCAAGTTGTGGTACATTTCTTTTTTGCTAATGCTGAAAAGCTTTACAGGGTTCCCAGGCACTCATGTGACCATGCAGCAACCCTCATCTGGGATTTTGTAGGTGATTCCCAAGCTTACATAGACAGGCATGTAGCAACTCAGACTGAAGATGAAAGCAGTGCATGAGAAGAAGTTACAAGGCCCTTTACAAGACAGAAGTCACTTTTGTTATTTTCTGATGTGTAGCAACTACTGTCTTATTAGCATTATTCTGATAATGAGTAATCTATATTGCTCTTGTTTTGTGTGATATTGTTCTCTTCAAACTCCGTTGTGTTTTAAATCCCTGTACACACCTAATTTCAAGTTATGCAGCCTGTCAAACACCATTGCACTTAGTTATGAGCATTACAGCTAAAAATGGAATTTTGTTGCATTTGCACTTTCTGTGTATTCAGACTTTCCCATGTAAATGAATGTAAATGACCAAAACAGCATCAGGATTGTCACAGGATAGTGCATTCTAAAAATATAATCAGAGAAGAAAACATATCCACAGCCTATCCTACAAGAAAAAGAGAAGAAATTGAAATTAAGGATAATTTGACTTTTCAAGAAAATGCTTGCTCTAGCACTGAATATATTGCAACGCATGGAATTGTCAATCCTTAGTTCTCAAAGAAGAGAAGTTAGAGAAAACCAAGCAAGTTGTTTTAGGCAGATTTTTGCACCAAGTTAGAGAGTACTATGAATATTTTCTACTTATATTTCAGGCCATGAGACAACAGACAAGCGCATTGTAAAGAACCCAGTTCTCCTAGAGAAGAGTTCTTTTGGAAGTGTAGCTCTAGCTTTGTAGAACCTTTTTGTTACATTCTTGTCATAAACTCATGAATTCCAAAATCAGCATCAGAGACTACCATGTAACATATGGCCAGTTAGAGGCCTCTTTTCATAAGCATCCCTTATGATTTTTATCTGTTTTCTCCTGTTATTTTTCCTATAACTGCAACCATCTTTGCAAGGGACATTTTCAAATTATGATCAAGAGAGTTTGATTGTACTCCATAAAAACTGAATGACCACCTGGTTTATTTAACACTAATGTGTGCAACATATATTCATATCCCCTTTAAATCATAATCAGAAAAATGAAAAGATAAAATAATTAAAATGTTTGTATGAGCTCCTACAGATAAAAGTTCTGCACTTTGCTTTGAAAAAGTTGCGTACTTCAAAGTAAATATTTCTTCAGGATCATAAAAAATGGCCTTGGCAAATAGAATTCATAAATACACATGCACACATATATATTTATATGTAAGCAGTGAAAGCAAAGCTATAATTTTGTTTAATTTTATTTTCTTGCTGTAAGGATATGCAGTATGGAAATTCTTCTTTGTCTGTGTTACAACTTAAAATGAGGCATTAACCTTATTTTATATTTGAAGGTGAAAGTATTATCTTTATTTTTTTCACAGTATTTTCTCAAACATGAAGTTACCCTCCTCTCTCGTGAATGAAATTTTACAATTTGAGGGCTCACTTCTATTTTTCCGTTCTCTGGCATAAATTAACTGCACTGAGGCCAATGCAGTTACACAAGTGAAGTGAGAAAAGTACTAAGTATCACATGGTTTTAGTTCTGACTGACTGCAAGATTGCTTTGATTACATTAATACTAGTATTAAGAAAAAGCATTGCAATCCATAAAGCGTAACAGAGACAAAAAAAACCCCAAACAATTTTCAGCCTTTAATGTATTTCGGAGAAAATAGATATGCCTACTATTAGCCATTGGAACTGACTCCTTTGGCCATACAAGTAGTGCCAATCTTCAAATAGTTGTGGTACCTCACGAATTATTTTTCAATTGCATAGCTCATGAATTTATTACAGGGGGCTTGAAAAGTATCTCCAACCTCTAACTGTATGACAGGCACTGGCCAATAAAATACAGTGGTTCACAGATAGTTTACAGATTATAGCAATATGCCAAAATTCAGCTCAGCGTATATGCAGTGAATGATTTTATGACAAGCACACGCATTTCAAGATGCTCACTGAGCAGAAATGTGTGTGCAATGGCTCCTTGGTAAACTTGCTTTACATTGTACTCAGCTAAAACAGTGCATCCTTATGAAGGTGACTGGTTATAAGTGGGCAATGGTGCTTCAGGATGTTTTGCCTCCTTCCTCAGCCTATGCCTGAGTTTTCTGTGAGAAGGAGGAGAAAAACAAGTTTTGTGCCCTAGATAAGAAGCTAGAAATAACACACAGTTCTAGTTCCTTTTATATTTGATTTTCAAATATAAGTTCTGCTTGTTAAAATGTACCATAGTTTTAATACATAAGTTAAGATCTCAAGGCTATTTAGGGCTCCTGAGCTAGGTGTTCTTGAACACAATTCAGCAGGTGCTTAGAATTGCACATCTATGACACACTGACTATGCTGTGGCCTAGCACAGCAATATAAGCAACACAAATCAATGAAATGGTTTTGTTTTGTAAAAAAGTGCAATTCAGATGCCTGAAATGCAGGGGAAATGGTGCTTCTAAGGTCCTGCCTGGCCTCCAGTTGCTGATCGAGAAGATAAAAGGTCTCCTGTAGAACCTGTCATACCTGCCAGCATTATGTGGACGTCCCCGGTAATCTAGGGCATGTCAATTACAAAAGAATTGTTTAAGCTTTTGAATGTTTAAATATCTGAATTACATCCTAGATGACAACTGTTTATAAGGGAAACACAGATACCTAACTCAGGAGTATGAGGTAGACTACTTTGGATTTGATATCCATTGAATAGCAGGAAGACATAAATTTGGAAGAAACACAGCTTTTTAGACATTCCTTTCTCTTCTGTGCCTCCTTCCAGTTTGCTTAGGATGTGTTCCATGTTGGTCAGTATTCAGGCTATTTTCAGTCCCTGTGCTTGTTGTTTAATTCTCCCCACTCACTTATACAAGAAATTAATTTAGTTTGGAAATTCTGGAATCAGATGCCTAAAGGCAACGGTCCTCTCTGAATTAAATAAGATGCTTTATGCTTTGCTTTCCCTGTTGATTACATCACTCTAAACATGTGAGTTCCATTCTGGCCAGCTGACCACCAGAACATCTGTTTCTAGGAAACCAAGCCTCCTCTGCAGGTTTCCAAGAAAAATCATCATCCCAGATAGCATGGGAACTTAAGGTCATTGAAACCAACCGTGCATAATCACAACCTTATATAAAATTACACACTAAGGAAATGCTACACAAATAAGGAGGGGACACTGTATCCTGGAAAGCTAGGACTCTGGGAAGGATGTAAGGGTGGGGTTGGAAAACAAGCTGAACACCATTTTATAATCCAGTGCAGTGAAATAAATGACTAATGAAAGCCTTTCATAAATAATGCTGAGAATAGTAAATGTATGGAGGCAAGATCATCTCCTCAGACAGCAGTGCATATAGTTATAGCGTTTACAGTCCTGAGGGAATTCTTAGAAGTTGGAGAAGTGAAGAGCTGTCAAAATTCTTTAAGATCTGAAGAAAGGGATATCACTGAGAAAGTCAAGGCATTGATTCTGTTTAGCATTTGATCGCTCACTTGATTGATATATATAGGTTGTTCCAAAAGTAATGCCTCCTATTTATTTCCATGAGATATAAAGAGCTAAGTAACGCAATTTGATAGAGCAAATTCTCAGATACAAAACACTCATTTTCAACATAGTCACTTTAATTACGTTGGGATTTTCACCAAGAATGAACAAGAATGGGCGTGCCGAGCTCATTAAAATCAGTACCCGCAGAGGTGACCCACTGTTGCTGTCACCACCGCCAAAACGCACCACCCACCACCTCACTGCGCTCACATCCCCTGTTCGGTCTCCAGAAACATTCAACAAGTGTCAATGAATATCAACAGCTGTCATTTTTTCTGCATGGAGGAATTCAGTGGCACACCTTTGCTTCATCTGCACTTCCACATTAGATGCCATTGTGTCAGACTGCCCCTCTGCTGCCATCTGTCACACGGCAACAACGTGTAATGGAATATTGGTGGGAAGGTTCAGCCTCTAATGCCGTACCATCACTGTCTGCCTCTAACTTTGTGGGCCAACATAATGAACTAGGAGTCATTACTTTCAGAGCAGCCCTTGTATATACCTATCTTAAAGGGGAGAAAATAAGAGATATAAAAAGATTCTTTAATCTAGACATAAGCTATAAATGAAAGCAATCAGTGGACCTCAAAACCAGATAAAAAATAGGGAAAAAGAATTGTCATCAGTGAAAGTGATTAATGACTGGAACCAACTCTCAGGATTCTCCACCTCTAGATTCCATTTGACCAAGACTGGAGTAGATGCTTCATCGAAACAAGACTGTTGATACCCGTGAGTTCACATCAGATGATGTGATGTAAACTGTATATATTATTGAAAAACAGCAGGTCAGAGATCCATTCTTCTCAGAATGGGTGGATTTTCCTAAAGTACACTCACAATACAGCACAGGCATTGCTTTTTTAAAAGATGCAATAATGGTTGCGTTAACAGTGTTATAACAATATTGTTGTGTTTAAATCTTACTATCCCCAAAGTTCATTTTTTAATTAAAGAAAAAAAAATACAGCACATGTTTAAATCATAATCTTGCAAAAACACTGAGTCCTTGATATCATTATATTTTCTGCCTTATACAAAGTGTGCTGAGACACTACTTAAATTGCAAAACTAGTAGGGAAGGGATGTACAGACCATGTCTGACCTCGTATTTAGAGTCAACAATAAGCACAAGTTGAATCAGCCTGGCCACTCTCTTTACCAATCATCCAAACCACTCTGAACATTTTGCATTTCTCATTGCTTTTTCATCTGCATGTGATACAGCTTCTCCTCTACCCTGAGAAGTGGAAGTCTCCTAGCAATTGGTTTGTGGACCATTTTGGACCACTTTTTTTCACAGTTGCCTTTCTTCTTGTTGTGGCAGTTAACACAGGAATGAGATGCAGGGGTACCAGACACTAGGAACTACAGGATTATTGCAAGTTGACTTCTTGAGCCCTAGGCATGCACTGTGTCGTTATGCTTGCAGTACACTACTAAAAGTGGCTGCATAACTGGCGGCACCAGTAGAAACAGTGTTATCTGGAAGACTGACAGTGATTCTAGGACTGAGTTGGGCTGCTGCTCAAGTGTCTTGTATGCATTATCTGTCTTCAGGAAGACTTCAAGATAAAACTTAACTATCAGTGCAGTCATTACTGAAGAGCTAGCTACCTCTCCAGTTTTGGACAGGAATGGTGCGGACATCTCTGGAGGGAGCACAAGAGGAAAATGTTTACTCCAAGATTTCCAAGGAGTGTTGGAGGGAAGGAAGAAATTATCTGCTCACCTGAAATTTTAATTTGAGCTACTTCCCCATCTCCACCTTCACTGTGTGCTCGGACCTCAACAACATATTCACCATCACTGGGGACTGGGACCTCTATTGTGTGTTTTCCAGTTGAAAACAACTTGCCTTCATGTTGTCCATCTGGTCTATATAGCACCTAGGAAAGTCAGAGTAAACACTGTTATTAAAATGCCACATTTCCACAAAAACACAGTTACATATATATATGTACAGTGAGTGAAACAAAACAAAAAGTAGTTTGTTTATGCGTGTATATATATCTCAAAACTTAGTTGCAGGCACCACTTTTACCTTTTTATCTAGGGTGAACCTAGATAAGATGTTTCTTCATTGCTTTCTCTGTCCTATAATTTACACCACCTTTTGAAAAATAATTTCAATTTTCTACATTCAGAATAAGTGCTTGAATAATAGAGGATAAGAATGGAGGGTTGCAAAGAACATCAAATAAGAATCTCACGTCTCCGCTGGGTTTTCTGACATAAAATTTATTACCATTTTCATAAATCAAACAGTTATTAATTTTATTAATAACTTCCAGTGCTGTTAAACTGTTGCAGATATGACAATATATGTCTTGTGGGACCTTTGGAAAAGATCTCCACTCTTTCTTGAATCATCTCTGGAAAATATTCACACCAATTCCCAGGAATTAATTCAACTCCTCAAGGAAAAATTGTACATGTTGAACATGATATTAATTTTCTTACTGCCAAGTAAGCAGCAAACTTAAACAGAAATTAATTTTTGAAGCTTTCTACGTGCTCTATGGTTAGTATACACACTTGCTCTAGCTACATAGTGATTGCATCTGTTGAGGGTAGGTGACACTTCATTTCCTCTGCCTTCCCTGACTTTAAGGAACTTGTGTTCCAGCAACTGTGGCTCCCATTGAGATGGGAGAGACAGCTGGAACAATGCAGATAGTAAAAGAAGAAACTATTAAAGTGTAACGTTTTTTGAAATATTCAGTTTAGCCAATAGACTAAATTTAATCATATCGATAATCAGGTTGCTACAGTCAGAGCAGATCTAAATGTTACCATAATACAGCTCACTGCTCACAATGTTTTCTCATCATATTGACTAAGCCCATCAGCTTTGCCCTGCGTGTACTAGATGTTTGCGTTCTCTGAGCATCATACCTTCATCTTTAGCATGCAATTATGTTTAAGCTCAATTAGGTACCAAAATGCATTCCTGTTTATAAAATGCAGCCCATGTAGGATACACGCAGATAAAAATTATTTTCATAGGTCATACTTTGTATCCTTCAACTGCGGACTCATTTGACATTGCCTTCACATGATCCCAGGTGATGATGTACCTTGAACCAGATCTTACAGAACTGATGATTCTTGGACGTTGGCTTGGAGCTGAAAAGCAACGTATGTATTAATGTGCAAAGAAATGAGATTTCATAAACCTTCAATGGCATTTTAATGGATACGTAAAAACGTAAACAGGGAAATTATATCTGATCTTCATATATTCCTTCCTTGAACTAAGTGCTGCAGCTTTGGCCAGGCAATTTTTGTATGGCTTGCGCAGTCGCTGCTTTGTGGGTTTGCCTTTCTGTACTGTCAGAATGGAAGTGGCCAAAATTACACTTTACTATGTTGTTGACCATGTGTGTTTGCTGGCATGCAAATATGTTCAGAACCTCCCAGAAATGTGGCTTAAGTCATATTTATTCATTGAAATTTAATACTTAATTAACCATTTAAAGGCAATTCTAAAGCATTTAACGCAGCAGTGATCAGAGCACCTTGTTTCAAAAGCCACTAATCATATTTCACACAATAAGTGTATAAAATATATTCTCATTCAACACAAGCCTGCAGGTCCAAGTTGCCCAGTACACTATTTACTGACAGAAATCCTCAAGCTAGTTGTACACATTTTTAGTGCACATAAGTGTGTATTAAATACACAAGATACATTTCTTAATTGAACATCGCTAAGAATGTTCAGGGAGACTTGGAATATCATGCCCAGCTTTGGGTCCCCCGGTACAAGAAAGACACTGATAATGTGCAGTGAGCTTAATGCAGGGCCACTGACCTTGTAGGGAGCTGGAGTACCTGCCCTTTGAAAGGAAGGTGAGAGAGACAGGCTTGTTCATTCTCAAGAAGAGGCTGCTTTCTTTGGAGGGACTTATGAGCAGCCTGTGTGTATTTATCAGCAAAATGGAGTCAGGTTCTCTAAAGCGGTGCATAGCAGGAGGGGCGAGTGACAAAAGACACACATTTGACTACAAGAGGCTCAGACTAGATGCTAAGTAAAAGTTAGGCAGTGGAACAGGGTTTGCAGAGAGGAACTCCACCCCTACCTGACCCAACCCTGAGCATCCTGGTCTGAGCTTGCAGCTGACCTTGCTTTGAGCAGGAGGTAGGGCCTTCTGAGTCCTTTCCATCCTTAATTAACATATAAGTGTAAAACCTGCATCTCCTTACTGGCTTTGGTAAGATACGCAGAAACAAAAGGGAGGAAGGAGAGCCTTAGTTGAATTTTTCATACAAAGAATCAACACTATAGAAAGGGAGAATGCCAGATTCACAAGTGAGAAGCTAAGCCTGAAGAAATAACAGACATGATACAATATGCAATAATGAAGTACAGAACATTATAAATAACCCAACGCTCAATTTACTTACGTGCTTTCCTGGTAATAATATCAATGGTTCTACTGGGAGGTCCATAACCTGCACTATTGAAGGCAGAAACATCTATGTGGTAGCGTGTATTAGGCTTCAAATTTTCCAGTTTGGTTGAATATTCTTGATTGCTTACTTGTACCCTCTGTGCAGCTGCTTCTTTATCATGAGCAGCCCAGTAACGAATCTGTAAGCAAATTGAATAATTAAGTTTAAAATACTTTGTTATAAAGAAAGTTTATAAAAAATGATGTATACAGTTTGATACAACATGCTCTGGATGTTAAGTGAGCTAAAAGACATTTAACAGCAATAGCATGGAACTCTTTCTCCAGGTCATTATTTTAACCAAGTTGTATATAGATGAAAAGAAACAGAAACTAAGTCAGATTATATTATGACAATTTTTCTCAGAATTGATAATTTGTTCTCAGCTTAGTCATTAAAAGTCTGGGAAATGGATAATGCCTTTGGCCAAATGAGGCTATTTTCTTGCTGTTTTGATGCTGAGTGTTTTACTCTGAACTTTAATATTGTTTTCCTACACTAGAGGGTAGACTACACTCTGCTACTGATTTCATGATACTGTGTGTAAATTTTCTAATAAATCTGTTCCCTTTGTACTTCTATCTAGAGAAAAGAGAAAAATTCAGTCGTTGTTTGTGCGTATCTAGACGTTCATACATAAACATTTTCTGAAGTTCTCTGGCTAAATTCAGTGTGATTTCACAGTATAATATGACATTTGTCAGTGTAGAACCTTTAAATGCTCAAAGAACCTTTAAATGCTTAAAATATGGGGAAAGCATCAATGTAAACCTATCTTAAAATACAAAGTTTATTAACTGTATGTAGAAAATCTGTCAGATTTTTTCCATGAAATTATTTCATTTTACTTTAATTCATTACACATTTCTTAGTAAAAATGAACTAGACCATATTACCTCGTTCACATCCTTGAACACAGTCCTACATGCATAACTATGACATTTTTTTTGTTTCTTTTTATGATTAGGAAGGGGATTAGCAAAGGGATATCTGTAAAGTGGTCAAAATGTATTAGTTACAACAGGACTAGGGGCAGCTTTATTGTAGATTTTAAGTGATCCCTGAAGACTTATTCATTCATTTTTAGTGTGTTCTATTGCCAGTTATCTGCTTTACATAAAGATGGCAAGCACCTTATATGAGAAGCTTTTGTTAAATATTAGCCAACTGATGGAAGCCTTCTAATACCTCAGACTTGCAAAACTTTCTACAATCCTACTGTTCACTTACACTACAGTAATATTACAGGCATAATATAATAAGTAATGTACAGCATCAAACAAGACAAGTGAGAACAATGAATGAAAACGTAAATTACACTGACAGCATATTACATTTCAGGTAAAAATAATAAAATTTAAAAATTAAACTAAACCTAAATCCCAAATACTATTGCTCTTGGCTGAAATGTGGATTTCACTACTCCTAGAGTGTGAGTCATATCTATATAGTTGGATTGTTGTAGCTACTCTTGGAAAATAAAGATTTAAAATAAGATGACTCCCTTGAGAGCTAAGAAAAAGTACTGTCTTCTTTATTCCTACGTTTCTCTTCTCACATATTATGTAAATATTTTAAAAGTCTTTTGAAATACTTAGGAATTTCCCTCTCACTCGCTTGCCTCCCTGGAAGTGGTATCCAGAATGTTGTGTCCCATTGCTACAAGGATCCACATTTTCCCACTTTGCTCTCTTTTTTCATTTCAGAGTATGGATATGAATCTCAGTCTGTTTTTCCCAGTGCTCTGCATTTACCATCCATTGTAGTCTGTGGATCCTCAGAGGACAGAGGAGAATATTTAACTTCAACTCTAGAGGCTGTTGAAGGAATTAAGCCAAAACCATAAAAGGGGTCACACAGTGATCGGTGGGAAGGGAATACCTTAGCCATTATGAATTAGCACAGTTGCCCATGTTCAAAATTAGGGGAAAAAAAAAACAACACTATACTACTTTTTCCTTCTTTTTCTTCAAACTTCAATATTCTGAAATACATCTGAAGATTTCTGTTAGTGTCATGAAACAACATCTTTTGTATTCATGGAAGTTTTACATAGGAGGGACAGAAAAGAGACATTTTATTCACAATAAGAGAAAATGCTAATGACATATTTCAGTAAGAGGGACAATGGCAATGAATAGAGATAAATGTTTTTCATAAAATAAACATCTGTTTCATAGAAGCAAAGGGAATTATATAGTGTCTGTGGTACTGCATGCACTGAAGAGCTGTGGCTTTTAGCAGGATTTGCAAGAACTCATAGATCTTAAATTCTCTGTATGGATGGGGATAGTTTTCTTACTTTATCTCTCCTTTAAGTGTGAGCTGAGGACACTCCACTGTAACGCCAAAAAGTATCAGCTCACACTCATCACTGTGATGGTAGTCATTCTGACAGTATGCATTAGAGTCAAGAAAATCTGACTCCTCCTAGTGTGAAAAACATCATGTCACATGTGAAATACCTCCAGGTACATAACTCAGAATACTCTCACCTCTTAAACTCTAGCATTTAGGTCAGTTATGCCACTGTCAGGTAACAATAAAGACCAATGTGAAACTGAGAAGGTGTTTTGGTGAATGAGGGACTTTGCCAACACGTGTTACAGCTAAGCACTAATTAAAAAATAAACACTGGAAAATTTCTTTATGCATATACAGACAGAACCTTCTAGACATATTCAATTTAATTTTATAAAGTAGTTTGACCCGATCTGTGCTCTTTCCTCCACAACTCGTACTGCAACTTCAGAAAGGTAGTCTACAGCCAGAAGAGCCTTCTCTTTTTATGCCCCGTACAAACAACTCCTACAGGAATGATGAGCATAGCACTTCTGATCTTCAGGAGCATAGGACTTTCTTTTTGCTGCTACTGGCTTACCCTTTGTTGCTCTCCTCTCTGCTAGAATTAAACTGATTATTGTTCTAGAGAAAAAGATCTCAGAATGAACATGCTATTGAGCTCCACGGGGCAGTAATTTATGCCTATTTGTCTGCTTATTAATGCATCAGATACTAACTTTTCTTCCCAGTCATGATAATTTGAAGATTACTTCAGGGAAAGAGAACGAAAAAAGAGAAGAAACTCAAGATTTGAATACCACTGCTTATTGTACATATTCAAGCATTCTGTTCATGCTGGATTTGTGAAACTAATAATTTGCTAGGAATCACTGGATGAACCATCACACTCCAGCTGACAAAATAAGGCCACATCCCTTACATGTGTATTCTGTGTAACAGAACTCTCTATCCATTGCCAGTGTATCCTGCCTTTCTTCAGAACCGTGGTTATCCTCTTTCCATCCCAGCAGTCCTCCATGCTTCTTTCCCACTGCAATTCTATTGATTTTTTCCTTGCATCCTATTTTTTTCCTGATGAACGCAGGTCCGTCAGCCTAACCTCAATGCCAGGAAAGGTTATGGACCAACCTGATCTTCTATGATTGAGTTACCTGGCTGGTGGATGCAGGAAAAGCTGTTGCCGTAGTCTGCCTTGACTTCAGCAAAGCCTTAGACACTGTCTCCCATAGTATTCTCCTGGAGAAGCTGGCAGTCTGTGGCCTGGACAGGTACACTCTTTGCTGAGTAAAGAACTGGCTGGAGGGCCAGGCCCAGAGAGTGGTGGTGAATGGATTTAAATCCAGCTGGCAACTGGTCACAAGTGGTGTTCCCCAGGTGTTGGTACTGGAGCCTGTTCTGTTCAATATCTTTATTGATGACCTAGACAAGGGCATTGAGGGCACCCTCATTAGTTTGCAGGTGACACCAAGTTGGCAGGAAGTGCCGATCTGCCTGGGGGTAGGAAGGCCCTACAGAGAGATCTGGACAGGCTGGATCACTGGGCTGAGGTCAGTGGCATGAAGTTCAACAAGACCAAATGCTGAGCTCTGCGCCTGGGCCACAACAACCCCAGGCAACGCTGGAGGCTTGGTGCAGAGTGGCTGGAAGATTGTGTGGAAGAAACGGACCTGGGGGTGTTGGCCAGTGCTCGGCTAAACATGAGGCAACAGTGTGCCCAGGTGGCCAAGAAGGCCAACGGCATCCTGGCTTGTATCAGAAATAGTGTTGCCAGTGGGAGCAGGGAGGTCACTGTCCCCCTGTACTCAGCACTGGTGAGGCTGCACCTTGAGTACTATGTTCAGTTTTGGGCCCCTCGCTATGAGAAAGACATTGAGGCTCTGGAGCGTGTCCAGAGAAGGGCAGCAAAGCTGGTGAGGGGTCTGGAGCAGAAGTCTTATGGGGAGCAGCTGAGGGAGCTGGGATTGTTCAGTCTGGAGAAGAAGAGGCTCAGGGGAGACCTTATCGCTCTCTACAACTACCTGAAAGGAGACTGTGGCGAGGTGAGGGTCAGCCTCTTCTCCCGTGTAACTAGTGATAGGACTAGAGGGAATGGCCTCATGTTGCACCAGGGAAGATTCAGGTTGGACGTTAGGAAAAACTTTTTCTCTGAAAGAGTGGTCAGGCACTGGAATGGGCTGCCCAGGAAGGTGGTGGAGTCACTGGATGTGTTCGAGAAACGTTTAGATGTTTTACTAAGGGACATGGTTTAGTGGGGAAACATCGGTGGTAGGTGGACGGTTGGACTGGATGATCTTGGATGTCTTTTCCAACCTTGGTGACTGTATGATTCTCTCTTCTTCCCCTGATGTTCCCTGGCAGAAACTCAGCTGGGTTTAGGTAAAATAATGCAAAGTAAAAATGTGGCATAAAATGCCTATGGGAATGCTCTCCCACCACATTTTTTTCTTGGTCATCCTCAGCATCCTTCCATATGTCCTATCCCACACCACACACCACAACGTTCAACATCAATTGCCATGCTCTATCACTACTACAACCCCAGTCTTTCCAGTATACTTCTAGCCCTCTTTGCTGCTGGTCTCTCTGCATCCCCACAAGCTCCCTGGCGTGCACCTGCCCAGTGTCTGTTCTGGTTATTCCCAGCACCAAGGCTTCTTGCTCACTTTCTGCACAGACCGTCCAGCTTGGAAGTGCAGCTCTGCTACATGGCTAGCAGGGTTGAGCTCACAGATCTATGCTCTGCACCCTGCTCTCAGATCTGACCATAATTTTTTCCTATTAGATTCTAGTTGCACAACTCATATGAAACACCAAACCAGTGTGCTGTTTTAGTAAATCAAGAGTTACAGTTGATGATGTTATTGTCTTTATTTCAAATCTCAGTTTCCTGAGCTTTTAATTGTGCTTATAACTTTGTGTGCATTCTGTAGAATCGAGTTTTACATAAAACGCTGTGCTAGTTCCTACTGAGATCTTCGCTATGATCTGTATCTTGTTACAATACACCCCAACTATTACATGTATCTCATGGAGAGATAAATAGACATAATGAAATATAGAAGCAGGTACTAGTATTTAAAAGAACATTTATCCATATATATTTCAGTCACGTAGACATGTTCTATGAAGTTTCTCTGTGTTCATTTTGGAACACAGAAGCTACCATCAAGCAACTGATGACTTAAGCATCAAAGCAAATCACTAACAAACTAGTGCCCAAATCCCTTTTCTGGACTGCAGCCAAAGTAAGCTGGCTGACTTCATCAGTATCTGCTGTGCATGGATGATGTAAGAATTTGCTGCCACATGGAGAGCTACATGGTCATTTCTAGTTGCACCAATCCTGTGGCTGTTGTCACTTTTTAAAAGGGCACGAACAATTTTTACCAGTACTACCACTTACTTTTGGACCAGAAAAACGTATCTTGAAGCTCTTTCTCATGCAAGGAATAGAAACCATGAACAAAACATTGCCTTGCACAATAGCACTGTACCTGTTCTACAGGATTATATGCATATGTCTCCTTGTGCCACTTAATAAAGGACTCATGGGTGAATTAATAATTGCTGATAATTTAAATGGGTCGTGAGTTACAATTTCATGTCTCTGTTGACAGTTACACTCCAAATTTCATTTCAATATGTTTTGAGATGGTAGAGATAGACATTTGATTACATAACATAAACAGACAACATTATTTTGTGACATAACGATGACTTCCAGTTGAACAGCAAGTACTAATGTCTTAGTAAGGAAGTAAAGAGCACCAAATAATCTCTTTCTTGGGATGTGAAATCTGGACAGCAAACAATTACTAAAGACAAGTGAACCCTAAGAGCTACAGTGTTACAGTAGGAATTACCCTTGCATTTAACTACGGAAATTAAATTAATGAGAAAAAAATGCAGTGCCACATCTAAACTCACCTGATATCCTTCCACAGATTTCTCAGTAACATGATGCCAAGAAACAGAAATTTCAGAAGATGACAAAACTTTCACGCTCACATCTGTAGGTACCTCAGTTGGAGCTGGAAGGTAGAACACATGTTAAATATCCGATTTCATTTGGTGCTATTGTTAAACTCATCTACAGGGACTTATCTCACTTTAGTGTTTTGTATTATTTTCCTGATTTCAGGGGGCCAAGTGTGTTAGTCTTTAATCTGTTTTTACTTGTGTAAACTTCACATTCAGTGATGATCTATATGGGAAAGGACTCTAAAAAAACCAAAGCAATGATTCTATTACTTGGCTCAGACTATGTATTTTTATGCTTCAAGAGATTCCATTTGCTTAAATTAAAAACTGGCTTTGACAAAGAACTGAATGAAGCATCCAGTGATCTTTTACTAAATTGGACAGCAGTTGACAGATTAAAATATATACTTTTTTTTTTAAGCTAGCTACACACAAATATTCATATGTATGTCACTTAGTCACGATGACGCAAAGTTTTCATGAGATCAGTTATTAAAGAGCTGACTAGTGGCACATATTAACTTAAACATATGTATGAAATAATCCAAGAGCACCCTTCTATTAGGCATAAGTCTGAGAATTGATCTTGTTTTGTTTTTTGGATACCAGACAAGTTAGAATACAGACCATAATAATGTGACATTTTTATCTGGTAACGCTGTAGGTCAATTACAAAAGGCTGTTAATTTCACCATTGCTTGTATTTTAAATGAGGTAAGGAACTTCAAAAGCCATAAACTTAGCAATGTTTACAAAAGATAAAGATTTTCAAGCTAAGAACAGCACCCTTTTGCGAATCTTTTTAAACAAGTTGCAACAGACAGGCATGGCAGCTTGAGCTGAGGAAAGCTTTCATATACTTAATCTTCTAACCGGGCATCAAGTCAACTATGCATCAAAACAGCCACTGTTAAGAAAAAAATCAGCTACACCTCATATGAAAAGTATCCTAGGTAACAAAATAATCTTATATGCAAAGTTACCTTTTGTAATTGTCTTTCAGTGACTGTTAATAATGTAAATGTATAATTGAAAATATGATGCATTATTGCAAAACTGTTTTCACAATGACAGGCATTTAGATAAGCAAGCAGCCTGTGCGCTCACTGCTAGCAGTCATTACTCTCTACTAGCAATGGAAGGTATGACGTGTAGTTGTCAGATATGGAACTTGGCTTAAAGCATGTGGGAAAGCCAAAGCTCTCCAGTAACAAAATTTAATAAAGATGCCCACAATTATAACTAGACACACATAGATACATTACAAAACATACAACTTAAGATAAATATACCTAGTGACAGTATTTCTATATGTCTGTGTGTGTATGTATGCTTGTAAATATTAGTACAGAATACTGTATGACCATATTACTTTAAAATCCCACTGCTGCCTTTGAGAAGCTGTGATTTCTGACAGCAGTAAAATCACTTGCTGATTCAGAGGTACAGAAGTGCAGGTGGAATAGATGTGATCATCTAATCCAGTTCCAAATCAGTGTCAGAATCTTCATCGTATTAATTACAGAATTTGCCAAAGTGTTTCATATTGAAAATTTCCAACTGCCAGGGATTTTGCTGATACAATATTCTAAATAGTATTTCATCTGCTCATGCTTATTTATGAGCTTGTAATTTACATCCCTATTTGGCATCCATGTTCTATAAATGTTTGCAGTCTTTCCTGAGCCAAGAAAATGACATCAGCTGCTTTTCTCCAGTCCTCTAATTCTGTAATTCTATCAATTAAAAAAAAAAAAGCAAACACCAATCAAATGTGCTTCCAATAAATCCTCTTCACTAAAAAAGAGTGGTCATTGCACAATTACCTTCTAATTGTAATTTTAGAAAGCTAAGGCTGGGAGGCAGCAAGCATTACAAAGTACCACGGTGACTTGGTGCAAGTCCTGACGCAAGCAGAAAACTGCAGAATGCTTTTTGGATTAACTTTCTCTACATCTGCTGGAAAGTTCCTTCTAACCTGTTCTGCAGTTCCTGTGTTTGGCATGGTCAGTAGTCAAGGTTGCAGCTTTGCTCAGCAGCTGTTAGCACTAATGGTAAGGTTTACAGCACCACAAATCTGACAGTTTTTGTGCTTCTTGTGTTTGAAATCTAAGAAAAGAAGTAGGTTCACTGAGCTTCTACTGCATTTGCTGCCTGGATCTGGCATCATTTGTTCACAACTGTTTCTATCAATAAAGCGTCTAAACTTTGCTAAAGTCTATGCTAGAATATCAGCAACCACCAAAATGATTTATCTGGAAGCTGGCACTACTGCACATTTACTTTTCTTCCACCTTTTGGAGCTACTAGACTCTGCCATGACTCTGAACTTAGAGAGTTATGCAAACACATCCCCATCCCTGACATGGTTAGTAAAATCCTAACATAAATACAAGTGAGCTTATCAGTCCGCTGTCGATAATGCCTCTGAGAAAGGATGGATACTGAAGTGTTATTTGGCAGTTATGGCTTTTATTAGACCATAGCGATTTATTAACTTATTTATACAATTGCAAAAACCATCATTTTTTGCTGAAGCAGCTGTTGAAGATGATATCCTAAGGTTTTTTTTTTTTAATAAAGGATTAATATTAATCTCTTCAGATAGCTAAGTGTTGCTAGCTTGAATCCTGAATTATCATATGAAACAAAAAGGACTACTTTATCTTTTCTCTGTGTGTGGGCAATTTGTGTGCAAAGTTCTCATTAGTGCTGATGGGAATCATGAACATAAATCTCCCATAAAGTACACAGAATAAAGAATAGAGTTGGAAGTGTGAGAATGTGGCCTTGTTATCATATCCCTCCTCTTGGCTCTTTCATCTAGATCTGCTGACTTTGGGAAAGAGATTCTGTTCTACAGAAAGAAAAATACGAGCAATTATTCAGGTTTTTTGGCAGCAATTAATAAACTATATACTTTTTTTAAAACAGGCTTGAGTGATTACATTGCAGTTAGGATATTGTATATATTTCTTCTGATTTAAGGTAAACTTCTGGTGCTTACCCTCTCCTGCTAATTTTGGAAATGTCATTTAAACTTTAACCATAACGATAACAGCATGTGAAATAATTTCATCAAGAATTAAGAAAAAGACTTTAGTGAAATGTCAGAAGCTTTCATTAAATTATTCACTTGGTATCTCTATCATCCAAACAAGATTTATATTAGACTCTAAATTAAGCTTGTAATGTAACTAAATAGAACTGAATTATCATTACTTCACAATTTTTGGGCTGAATTCTGATTGTGATATGCTAGAACAATAGACTTCAGTGTGGTCCGTTAAGAATAAAAAAACCTATACATGTGTCAATCACATGTATTAAGATCACAGAGGCAGAATTGCGGGATAATGATGGAACTCTTTTAGGTAACAAATATGAAGCAGATATATATATTTATTTAATTATTAAATCTTTTAACAAGAAGTATGAAAAGTCTTGAACGCCTCTGCAGATTACTCACTGAGACTGCAAGTATAACCAAGTTATCTCTAGCACATAGAAAGTAGGGTCCAATGTTACTTATCATGAACAGCAATTGTTTGTGAGAAAAATACATTCTCCTTGCTGAAGGACAGTTGCTATACTAATTAGAGACAGGGACCTGGTTCTCTCTAATGTAGTGCTGATTTGAGCCTGCAGTGTAAAAATTAGCTAGAAAAATTATTACTCACCATCTTGTGCTGAATAAATGACAGCAGTGAGACTGAATGGTCCATCCCCTTTGTTGTTAAAGGCTTTCACTTTTACTTGGTACTGGGTGGAAGGAGGCATTGATTCATCCTTGTGGACATAACGGCCAATTTCAGGATTAGTAACTGTGACTCTTCTCCATTCTTTCTCACCAAATGGCTTGAAAGCCACTATGTAACCAAAGTTATTGCCATAGTGGTATTCTCTTGACAAAGGCTAAAAAGGAAAAAGACAAAACATTGATTTTTGTAGCTGATCAAACAAATAGATCTCTAAAGAAAAGCAAACAATATGGAAATCATCAATAAGTATTCTATAAAAATACTGGCCTAAAGTTCCCTTTTCATCTGGTCTGCTTCTACTGTTTGCTCCCATCTTCCCTAAAAAAAGCACCACCCTCATTATGCAGATCTGTAGTAGTAGCACACCTGCTGCGAGTACATTTTAAGGTCTTATTCCTCCTCCAAACTCACTGCAAGTCACATCAAGCTATTGCTTACAGAAAGAAACCAAGAACAGCTGTGTATCACAACTGTTGTCAGCTTGACCTAGGAAAAAGGTCTTAAGGAATAAGCAAAAGAGGCTATGAAACAGACATGCTACACAAATATGTGGGTTTATGTGCATATGCAGAGATTATTTTTGCAAGACACAGAGAGAAAATTCAAGTGGCTAGTTTAAATTATATTCATTTACGTAAAGCTAGTGACCAAGGAATCCTGCCGGCACAATTGATTATGAGAGGTGGATATATTCAAAGAATGATTAATCCTAACTCTTTTCACTGATGAGGGAGAGGGTCCAGTTAGTTGCTTTAGACTACCTACATACCTAGCTACCATCTGGCAAAAGTTTAAGTGAAAATGACTTCCACTTTCAGCACAAACATTGAAGGTATCTATCCAAAGATATTTCTTCAAACTGTAATTGATGCCCTATACCTAGGAATACTGAAAAATATAAAATTACAGAAAACCGTCTGCCATAAAAACTTTTGCTTCATTTACCAAAGCTCTACATTCAGTGATTCCTCCTCTGTCCATGGAGCATTAATGAAAACTATCAGACGGTGCATGTAGTGTGACAAAAATAATGTCAGTAGCTCATCTGAAGGCTGACCAAAAGCATCCTTTGAAAATATAATTCCTGCTTCACTTCATCACATTTTGTAAATTCCACAGAGATGAAATACCTTCTTTTGAGGTAAAGGACCTGGAACAGTACAGACCTTCCATGCATGTCAGGACCAACAAGATCAGACCAATGGAAGTACATCCTTCATTTCATCTCAGTGCAGTACCTACCATCCATGTTATTGTCAGCTCTCGATTGCTTCCACCTCCTCCTCCAACATCAGAAGGAGCCACATTAGGAGCTAGAAAAATAAAATAGACAAGAAAAATAACTACAGAGTATGCAGTCAGGAAAAATAAAGCAACAATAGGATTTACTTTTCTTTTTACCAGCAAGTCCAGTGAGCACATGTGGCCCACAAAATTACAATAATGATAGTCTGTAATCGCTGACAGTCTGTGGTCTTGCCAAAACTAAAGTACAGCTACTGCTACAAGAAATGTGCCAGTTCAAACCATAACTAGCAATCAATCATTCCTCTTTTTAACCATACTCTCTACAAATATTTAATTTAATATTCAGAAGTGGAACACTACTCATAGGCCTCAGCAGAAAGACAGTATATGGTTCTTATGCTTCCTCAGATGCTGATATTCCAAGGGCTCAAGTACTCAGGGAAAAAAACATGTATTTATGTTAACAGACTGTGATTAGTTCCACCTATTTCAATGGATTTACTCACAATGTGTAATGTCAAACCCCTGAGTACATGTTTGAAGCACTGCCTTCCTAGTCCTATTCTAGTTCAGATGAATGGCAGATGTCTTCTTAATCAGCATTGGTAGATATTCAGAAACAAAGCTGGCCTACTACTTAAGTAATTTAGTAATTGCATTTTATGCTGTTTTTCTGTCTGATGCAATAAAATCTGCTAATCTCTCACTGGTGCACAGCTGAGTGGCAAGGTAAGAAAGATACCCTCAAGGGTTCATTACAAGTCATTCCTGTATTTAATTTCTGTAAACTCCCTATATTTACATTTCTGTAAGACTCTGTCAGTACCTAAATTTTCTTAACTACCATGAGCAGCTGAAAACTATTTTCTCTCTGGAATCCAGTAAAGACATTTCTCCAAAATTTATCTCTATAATGATACATAGAAAACACCCAGCAAGATCTGTCTAATTAATTCATGATGTATTTGCACTAAATATGATTATTTCATTGCTATTGTCTGTAGTGGTTGTGTATTTATTTGCTGTTTCTCAATAAGGAGATACACAGTACTGCTGGAAACAGCAAATGATGGTTAAGCCTCCATATTGTGTATAAATTGAGCCTCAGGTGATCATGCATTAGCTACATGCTCTAATGACACGGACATGTTCTTTGTGTTAAAACACTCTTGCATGATCAACCATTTTTTCCTACTAAACAGTGAAGGTCACAGGAGAGTAAGAGGATAGTTCCTGAGTGGTCTCCCACTGTTTAAATAAGTTGTTCGCTGAGGTCTACTATTAGGATCAGCTGGGACTAAACAGGAAAGCAGAAAAGAATTAATGTATTTGGGAAGGAAAAAAATGTAAAAATAAATTTGAAATTGGAACCTTCATTTGGTGCAGTTTATATTATTTATTTCTGGCCTTCCAGAAAAAAATCAGTGGAGAATGAGGCCAAACGTAAACTGAAGCTAAAATAAAATCATCAGCCTTTGATCAACTGAATTTCATGAAGTTACTGTGAAATATGGGTGTTACTGATGATGAACACTGATTTTATTAAAAGAAAAATCTTTCTTCCACAGCACACACTCTTAGCATGCTAACTACAATGTTAAAGAAATTAAAGTTATCTACAAGAAGAGAGACTTCAGAACTGAAGAAGATATTGCTAACATTAGAGTTGAACAGACATCAATTGTCAGCCACATGGTACGATGGAGATGCAGCACTTTGCTCCTGTTTCAGAGACACAGCGCTGTTGCTGTTTAACACAGAACAAGTGTTAAAAATAATAGCAATGCACAGAAATGGGCCATTTATGCAACAAAATACTTAATTTCTTCATTTTAAGATGAAAATGCACACACAGTCCTGTTCTCTAGCACCCTGGAGGGTGATAATGCATCCCAAACACTATTGTTGCTGCTTGTAAAAATTCCCGCACAGAAGTTTATCAGCATATAGTTACTGATTTATATGCTCTTTTAGCATCGCAAGAATTGCAATTGACTGATTCTTAGGATACTACACTAAAGTTTTGCTTCGTTTCACCACAAATGTCTATCAGCATCCACCAAAGATGACAATGGTACTGTGCATGGGGAATTGGACAGCAGACTAACAGACTGCATTTTGCAAAGCATTATATCCTGCTAAAATAGTGAAGGATATGCAGTTGCGAGGGGCGTGGAAAGAGGCTAAAGGAAACTTCATGGACGTAGCACACTGCAGGAGATTACCACCGTCATCACGTGCGAGTGTTTCTTCTGAGCCCCCTGCCAGTTCCTAACCTTTCTGTCTCTTTCCTGGCATTTCAAAAATGGCTGTTGTGCACCCAGCATTACAAGAAGCATGTCCAGATCTCTCATTTAGAGAATGAGAATTTGGGCTGTGTTCAAATACAGCTGCTGAGTCAGAAAATATACAATATTTGTAGTCAATTTTATATGCAGTAATTGCCTTCTACTTTAAGTGTTAAAATTCTGTGCATTTTCTTTCCCTAATTTAACCAATCTATATTTTCTTTCTCCCTAAGCAACACAGTTTTTAAATGGACCAAATGTGGATCCTTATTAACAAATGTTTTGAAATTTGCAATGCAAATGCACTTTAAAGTGCTATCTAATCACAGCAATGACCTATCAGCTCTAATTGCAAAATTTAATTTTTTAGTTTTGGTTTTGCATTTTTATTTTGTAATCACAAGCTATGGGACAAAGGCTTTTTAAAAATCATAAATATCTCAAGGTTGCAGACGGGTGCTAATACGCATTGAGGAGGATATACTGGTACACAGGCTTTGTTGGACAAAGCCTTTTTGAAGTGATACATTACTTCCTAAAGCACTGCTGTTATCTCCTTTGTACAATTCAAATAGAATGTATTATCTTGAATAATAACATATAATTCCTCATTCTCAAAAATCCATTTTAAAATGGACCTGTCTGAGCCTAGAGGGTATCCTTAAATATTTTCATAATTGTAACACTGAGCAATTAGACTGTTACGGGCACTTGCTGTGTTAAATAATGTCACCTCTCTCACGTGGAATAAGAAGACACAAGACCAAACCTAACAGAAAAATAGCATTATATGGTAAGACAAACGTCTTGTCATGCATCTTTCAGTTAAAAATAAACCAAACAGCAAAAGGACATTTTCTTGTCAAAAACATGCATTTGCTTTTTTTTTCTACTAAGCCCTGAATCTCAATGTCAAACAAGTGCATGTGTTTACCCAACCTCAATCACAGAAGTGGAGGGAGTCTCTGAAAGATACAACATGACTATTTCAACAATGGAGACAAATTTGCTGCTTTTATCACAATATTTCCTTCTTGTCTGCTTTAATTTTAAGACATGTAGACAATCTACTAAAATCTACAGTAGTTAGTGACTAAATTTTCTGAATTTGCATCTCATAAAATCCTTTAAAAAAAAAACAGAACACAATTAATAAAAATGTGAAAATAAAAAGGACATTAAAAAATTGACATTTTCTGTTTACATACGAGCGCCTTCAGTTCTGATTCTCTGTGATGGCATGCTAGGTTCCCCTGTTCCCAAAGTGTTTGTTGCTATTATCCGGAACTCATATTCCATCCATGGAATTAAATCAATCACTCTAGCAGATTCCATATTTCCTTCAATATCTGATGGCTCTAAAAGATATAAGAAGTTGCTTTAGAAAACATCACTTTTACAGTGAGGTCTGTCAACAAAGAGGTTTTTAAGTCCACAGAACTGCCACTTGTCTACAACCACATACAGCCAGCTGAAGGAGCACTATGCTGTACAAAAGGGATACCATATTTTACAAGGAGTACTCCTGGCAATGGCTGGGAATTTGGAAGTTATGACATTATCTTAGATAAACCCTTATATATTTTTAAGTTTTAACTTTTTGTGAAGTAGCAAAAGAAGTACATTTAATTATGTAGTTATCCTTATTAGTTACACATTGGAGTTGTGGAATTTCATTTTACCTTCAGAAAAATACAAGGAGAAATTTGTAATGCAGAAACAATAAAACAAAAATTCATGACATATACGAGAGCTAGACAGGTGTAAATTTTGGGACTGATCAATTGATAAAGAGTAATTTATAAAGAGTGATCGTATTTTGGTGCACCTTACTAGTGAGCATGTTACAACATGCTATGTAGCTCTGATTCAAGGAGGATGAGTGTTCTTATATAATTCCTGTGGAAAAAGATGTACTCTGTCCAACTCATGACACACTGTGTATAATTCACAGACAGTGAACACTACATCTATAGAAAGACAGAGGATTTTCATTTCTTGTGTGGGCCAAGAGCTGTCAGACTAAAATCTTCGGTTCAGAGGGAGATGAGAAATTAAATATTCTGGGAGGGTGGCAGATTTGGAATTAAAATATGAGTGCAATGGCTGCAAAAAAACCAACACAGAATATGCACAACAATGTAAGCATTGGATAGTAACACAGCTTTCCACTACCAAATGATCATCAAATTTTTAATTCCAAAGTGTGGCCCTGAAGGAGAAAGAAAAACACTTTCTATTTCTTTCCATCTGTCCACTACCTTCCTGATCATTACCAAAATTATTTTTCTGTCCAGTCAATAGAGCCATCGCAAACCTTCTATGGCATCCAAGCCATAATAAAAATTTGTTAGTCTTTCTTTCTTCTGTGCTGCCTTCAATCCCTCCATTTAATCTTGCTGTGCCACAAATTCCCAAAATTACTATGCAAACTCAACACTGTGAGAATGAATCCTTCCAAAATACTCTGATCCCCTTAATGTGAATAAGCAACATAAATGTAAACAACTTTTTACATAACCTATTCGCACATATTTCCATACTGTGAAGCAGAACACACTTTCAAAAAAAACCACATTCGGTATTACGCAACCCTGAGATGAATTACTTGGCTTGGGAATAATGGTTGTAATAATAATAATAACAACAAGATTTCCAAAGTGCAATGCCAAAGTATATTTTTTGTTTCACACGTTGAAAGTTGACAGCATTAAATGACAGCCTAAATACTGATGAGAGATCTATTTGGACTGATCATTGTGTCTCTCTTGAATGAAAGTGAACACTGAGCCAAACTGGGAGGAGCCCAGGAGTTAAGTAATGCTTGCAATGGTGCCAGCAATGGTTACTGTGGTGATTTCAGCTAATCAAAAGTACTCACTGTGGTTCTAAGGAAAAGCTATGAATTTGGAAACACTGCAATAGTTCATTTCAGCTTTTCAGAAATGAAACATTTCTATCTTTCCTGCTAGCTTCTTAAAAAAAGGAATTTAAGAAACTAGGTTTCTCTCCACTCAAAGATGTGAATCCCACTCAACATGCTACAAGACTCAACTGCATGTCTCAATTGTTGTTTCATTAATTATACAAAGAAGAACTTCAGAGATGCAGAGTTCATCTCATCATGCCAATAACACAGCAAATAAAGAATCTTCCTGAAAAGTGAGTTCAAATGTCTGCTCTGAACCAGAGAAGGTGAAGATCTGAATCCTGAACTTTTATGTCCTACACAAACATTTCTAGTTCCACTAACATGCAGCACCAAATGTGACAATATCAGAGATGTCATCCCCATCAATAATTCTAATATTAAGAAATTCTGAGTATGTGATATCCTAATTCCATGGAAAAGAGCTAAAGTTATGATTTGTTACAGTGGCCTAATGAATCATATTGGTAGGACAATTGTGTATAGCTTGTAGCAACGCTATCCATCATAAAGCATTCAAATATACAAGTACTTTTAATTTGTTGCCACAATTTATGTATTTATGTTAAACTTTACAAAGAAATAGTCTGAGTCAGTATGTCCTGTGCTCAGATAGGTGTCTCCTCAACTACAGTTATGTGGCACACTGATGACATCCAGTGGTTAGAAGGATAATCTTAGCTATGTTTTCTCTTGGAGTGCCAGTTTTAATGCAAATAGCAAGACAGAGAAAGCAGGCAATTTCACCCAATTTTCTGCAAGGCAAATTCAGAAATTAAGACATTCATTTATCATCCAACTTAACCTGTAAATAATGTTCTTTTGCAATTCTAGTAGCTGATGTAGAATGTTTCAAGTGACAAGAAAAGAGAAAAAAAAAACAGGAAAAAATCTTCACCCATTCTTTTCTGTACATCTTGGTATTCACTACAGTTTCTCCTAGTGTTGGGAACAAAAATGTTGACAACACACTGACAGGATGGAAGCTGGTCCCAAACTCATAAGCAGACATTACCAGTATCCCTGGTTTCCTTTTACTGTGACTATTTTCTGGTTCCAAGCTTCTTAACAATCAAACATTTTATAGCCTATTGAATTTATTTTTTCTGGCATTATTCTTACCTGTTTTGGCATCTTTCCACTCTTCAGATAGGAAAGTTTTTGACTGGATAGTGTATTTAGAAATAGGGCTATGATTGTCTGTTCCACGGCTCCAGGTAAGTGCTACAGCAGTGTCTCTAATTTCTTCTACTCTTATACCTCCTGGAGGGCCAGGAGGACCTGAGGAAAAAATAAGTAAATAAATAATTACAGACTAATTTTACAATACTATATATCTCTATACACATCTTCATACTTGCCTTGGCCCAGCATCTTAACCCAAATCTGGTAAACCCACCGTGAGGTTTGAACTTCCTAAAGGCTAGCATAAGTTGAGTGAAAGCAGAAGTATTCACTGTTTCTCTAAAGCCCCCCTAAAACCTTCCCACAACAAGAATCTCAAACTCTATGCCATGCCAAGATATGGAATCCACTACACACAGTGATCCAAATGCAGTTTTTAAGCACGTATAATAAAAAAAAAATCCCTGAGCACCAGAATAAACCCACAAAGACCACCAACGAAGAACAGAAGCACTAAACTGTCAGAAAGGGAACACAGTTATGACAAAACTGCCTCTTTCAGTCTGGATCATCAGTAAGTACCTGTAAAATATTTTGAAAACAATGATTTATTTTTCCTCAAAAGGCTGATACTTGCAAAGATGAATTTCAAAATTCATAGCTGTAGTGAAGATTAATGAATAAAGTACAGATGGTGATAGACTTTTTACCAAAGTCTGTTGTGACAGGAACAAGGGGAAATGTCTCCAAACTAAAAGAGGGGAGATATAGATCGGTTATAAGAAAAAAGTGTTTTTATGATAAGGGTGGTGAAGCACTGGAACATGTTGCCCAGAGAGGTGGTGGACGCTCTGTTCCTCAAGACATTCAAGGTGAGGCTGGACCAGGCCCTAAGCAACTTGATCTAGCTGTAGGTGCCCCTGCTCATTGCAGAGGAGTTGGACTAGATGACCTTTAAGGGTCCCTTCCAACTCTAAGGATTCCATGATTCTATGATTCTGTGTTTGTTTCATGGCATGTTAGTATCTTCCCAACATCCAGCTAAAATATTTTAGGTAAAAGCTACTTGTCCTAAACTAATTCACAGTCTCATCTCTATGATTTTCAAGTATCGCATACCATTTCTGCTCAAAGTAACTCATTAAAATAGCCATGTTATAACACAGAAATTATTCTCAGTCCATATTTGGCGTTAAGTTAGTCATTTGTACTTTAGATCTGATGAGATACAATTCTGTTCCCAAAAACTTGCCTGTTTTTTTCCAGGTGTATCACTGAGTCTAATAATTGGTATTACATCCCTTCGTCAAACTGCATCTGGTTTATTTCTGAACAGTAACAATGTGCAAAAACATCTGTAGTGAATGGTTGCATTTTTCTACATGCATTCTTAACATCTCAAAGATTTTTCTTATTACTACTACTGTCATGCCTCCACTTTGTGTGAGTTACTTTTTCAGTGTAGTTGTAGACTGTGCTTTGGTCCCCAGAAGGGAGGCTAAAATGTGCAAACCAACAGGTAAAGGTGATTTTTATTTCATAAACTAGAAAGCTACGAAGCCAGTGAGTGATGCAGGCCCAGAAATATACGAGTGTTTGAAATCCACAAACTTAACAGTAATTCTGAAACTCAAAGCTTAGTGGCTATTTATAAACATGGCCTACACAAATATTTTCATATAATTCTTTTCATATAGACTGTTCTGGTTTTGTTATCTGTTCCTGTTTTATATGATACATATTTATGTCATATGCCAATTGCGGAAAAACAGAAACTATGTATGAGAACTACTGAGAAGTAGTTTCAGATTCCACTTCCAGAGATAACAACATGCCAACATGACTCAGTTAATTACTTAATAATCTGACTGAACAAGTCTCAGAGCACATTAAAAAACAAACAAACAAAACAACAAGAAATAACAGGACAAATTTATCTGCAGCATGTACAGGGAAACCACAGAAAACGGGAACAAAAACAACAGTAAGAATGGAATGGGATTTCTACATCGTATCTAAACATACAGAGTGCCAAATATATCTTCAGCTTTTGAGCTCTTTCTCCATACCACTGAGGAAAAGGAGTCAAGTTAAACGAACTGAAAAAAAATGGAGCATGGAAAGGTTCCTAAGTGCCAAAGTCTTTTTTTCCTGCCTTCTTTGAGAAAGATCTCTTACAGTTTCTCAACTCACTGTCAAAGTTTCTGAAAACAGCATGTGTCAGGAAGCACCAAGGGCCAGCTGCTCCCTCAGGAAAGCTGAGCCACGACATAAGTGTAGCCACTGGGTAGGCTGTGTGTTCACTGGGGAATACAGCCCTGTAGGATCAGAATGTGGTGGGCAGAGCTAGGTGCTGGTAAGGCAGTCCTGGGCACCAGAGGCAAAATGCATCAGGTGCATCCAGGTGACAAGCTCTTGCATACATCCAAGAGGTCCATCCAGGAGAGAAGGCACCCATAGCGCAGGTCAGAGGTCCATCCAGGAGGCAGGGCCAGAGACAGAGCAGCACATCTGTAATATAGCCAGGACTGAAAGCCGGGCCAGGACTGAGCTTAAACTGGGCACCTGGGACCATGTACAGTATACATAGATGGGTGTTCTGGATGAGGCAGATCAGGGCTATTAAGATCTGTTGGTATACTCAGAAGTCTCACAGCGTGGTCTTCTGCACACTACTATCAGTTCTCCTCAACCCAACTCAAATTTTAATGCTCTAATGTCACAAAGGACAGACCATATGAGCAGTTACATTGTCTTGTGGAAAGACAAAATATCTT
Organism: Numida meleagris; assembly: GCF_002078875.1. Taxonomy (NCBI): domain Eukaryota; kingdom Metazoa; phylum Chordata; class Aves; order Galliformes; family Numididae; genus Numida; species Numida meleagris. The sequence goes on along the minus strand of NC_034409.1, from coordinate 29,240,150 downwards.
CATTTGCCTGCATGAACAGTGCCTATACTTTACTGCTTCACTGAAGAGGTGCTCTGGAACCAGATTTTGCTCTGGCCTGTTACTATCAATGCAGTAAAATTATAACGTCACTTCTGTAATATATCATCAAAAAAATAAACTTGTAAAGTGCTGAGTCTTCCACTGACAAAAATAGCAGTGAGAAGTGCTTAGCACTAAGTAGGACTGTGTTCATGAGGTTAAAACCTGAACATTAAGCATAAAATGAATGCTGATTTCTTCAAAAAAATACGCTAAGAGTTACGATTCTATTTATAGTTACTATATTGAGAGAACTAGAAGACTGACAAGGCAGCTGATCTCTCATTTTATTTTGTAAAAGGAATTGCTTACATAATACTAAGGCACAAAACCAAAACCTTCTCTTTCTTCATAGTTCTCTGAAATTTAACGATATATCAAATTTGCTTTGACATTTCATCCAAAACTGATGACACGTCACTGGCTGTTAACACCCAGTGAAAAATAAATACAAAAATATTGAAGTCTACAACATCAGCAGATGACAGAAACTCAGAATTAAGGCACAAGTTTCCTTCAGTTATTAGATGTATAATACAACTGGAATGTACAACATGATAGCAATGCAGATCTGAGTAAATGTTATATATTCTTTGAATTGACAGCATTACAGAGCATTAGTACTTTAGAATATATTATGCCTGGAGGTACGAAACAGTAAAATGCCCAAAGGACATGAGTTAACTCATGCTACTGTAAACCACACATTGTAACATACTTTGTAGCATACATACCAGAGGAGCAAGCAGTGTTTTGATACTGCAGTAACACTTGCAGAGAGAAGAATGATTTAATAGTGGAGTGATAACCTTGACTTAAATGTCATGATTTCTGTCATTTGAAAACTAGGAGTCCTTTAAAAAAGTAGGCCTAGTGTTATACAAAACTGTGTAATAAATAAAGCATAATAAGAAAACAGAAATGGCTTCTTTAAATTACTATACAGTAGGTATATTGAAATGATACAATCAACTCTGATATTTAATAATAAACACCAAATTAAACTATTTAAAATGGACTTCAACAGAAGGAAAGTACACATAATAAAAAAATCTTCAGTGATTTTCAGGAAAACAGTTAGATATCTAAATTTCCAGAACAGAATCAGTATCCTGGTAAGAATTTAAGGACTTCACATGTTCATGTAATTCTCATTTTAATTACTGTCATTTCTGAATGAGAAATAAAATACTCTGAACAACCAGAAACATCCTACTTTTCTAGAAGAAAAACAGCAAATCAAATCAGCAACATTTCTCTTTTACACAGAGAACCCTACCTCTTACAACAAGGTCAGCTGAAGCTGAAGAATTGTCAACAATTGTCTGGGCGGTACACGTGTATCTTCCAGCATGCCGCAGCTGAACATTTTTAATGAGCAGTTCACCATTGGATTTAATCTGTTAAAAAAAAGAATACTTAATGAAGCTAGTAAACATCCCTGCATAACTAAGTGATACCCATCTTACATACCTCCCAACTGATATACAGATACACAGCGGCTGCTATTTACAAAAAGTGCTTATTTTGAGAACAGATCACCCTCACAGATATACTTGATTTATGAGACAACTGTTTTAAGTGTCCTGTGTTTCTTGAAGAGATGCTTACTCTTTACCATATATGAAAAAAAACCAGGACATAAGAGAGTAGGTATTTCTTTTCAAGCAGGTATTGTTCATTTTCTACTATTTTAAGCCTAAATCTGAACATATAATTCAGTCAAAAATTTTTTTTCATAAACAGCAATCTGACGATTCATCTATACTGTTATTTCCTAACTATGCATGTTTGTACAATAACAGTTTCATGGAGACCTGTTAACAGATGAGAATGCTGTTTGGCTGCTCTTTTACAGATCTAAAACAGCACAAAGGTTTATATCACAGGCAAGTTACAATCAAAGCCTGGCTACAGCTCCCACCTCACTGTGGTCTGACATTGCCATCCATGAGAGGCCAGCTGCCATCCCAGCCTGACCTAGGCCTGGCATTCTCTCTATAGACCTGTCTTAGTCCTGAGCTGGGCCTGGCCCTGGCTTCTAGGCTTGCTCCAACTGGGGTAAGCAAGGGCCAGCCCCGGCAAAGAACATCAGGAACTCCAGGGAAGCAATTTCCCATTCAACGAGGCTCACAGACTCATCATCATCATCATCATAGTAGTCATCATCACAGACCCTAATCCTTTCCCCACACTTCACCAATGCAAGGCTAACAACATCTAACTTCAGATTCATGATTTCCCACTCAAAGGCCATTCACTTTAAATTGGCAATCAATAGGTGAACACAAAGATCTGACAACCAGCAGTAACTGGTAATAAAACAGCTCACTCCTCTTTGGACCTCTCAAGTTCCTACAGGAGTGCAATTTCATTACAAAATGCCTTTTCTCCTGTAGCAATATCTAAGTGTATACTATTTAATTGCTGGTATGCTTCCCATTCACAATTTTAGCCTATGTCAAAAGGAGCCCCAGCCAACACGTAGGCACCTAGCACACAAGAGATCCCTGAAAATCTAGTTTCCTCCACACTGTGTTGGGAGAGCATAAAATTTAGCAAATTTGGCCTTCCTTCAACAGTAGTCCTCAGAGCCAGATAGAAGGCACTGGTCTATCTTCTTCTGTGATATAAGCGTACCGGTACAGTTAAAATGGGAGTTCATGTTAGCACACTTTGCTGTCTAAAAGTTTGCATCTAATCTAAGTCCCAAAGCTCACTTTCCATTGACTTCACCAAATTATCTACCAGCAGCCATTGCTGACATATGCATAATTCTCTGTATACATACCACACTTGTTTTACTGTCATATAGCCGGGGGCTTTCAATCTTTTCCCTTCTAATTCCTCTTTATATTACATAGAAACATCTAAAAAATCCAAACCTCCGCTATCTTCACACCATGCTCTTTTGAATTCACTTTTTAAAACCTTCAGTTGATGTATCTAGATATATATAAAGAAAATGCGGACTGTTTTTTATCTGTGTAATAGAAGATTTGTTCTGGTTTTTGTGTTTTTTTTTGTTTTGGGTTTTTTTTCTGGGGGGGAGGGAGGGTGATTCTACCTAGCAAATTAAGAGAGGAAGTACTACTCCATCTTCACAGATTTAAAATTTGTTGGTTCTAATCAAAATATAGCATAAGAGTGGCTAAGTATTTCTGTATGATGTCTTTAAATTTCAGTCAAAATTTCCAGTAGGCTTTTAGTATGTAAAATATGAAGTGAATAAAATGCAATTTTACAGAAATACAGAATATGGTATTAATATATGGTATAATTTAAAATACCATTTTAAATAAGAACAGTTGACTAACTTAGATGCACATTTTACATTAGGTGTCAGCATTAACTGCACTCACACAAAAGGACAGTGATGGAATTCAGTATTACATAGCAAAGGTTGCAGTATAAAAGCAACTTCTCAAGAGAGTCTAATACAAAGATGAAGTCCTTTGTAACTTAATTGTTGTATTATCATGTTATGTGACTCAAGAGATATCCATAGTCTTTACAAAATTTCTCCAGCTGTCCTAGCAGCTTAATGCTTCATGACCATGTGGGATTTGGACTACAAATAATGGCTGTAAGCATCTTGTGTTTAGGAAAATGTTCTCCAATTGGGGTGAAGCTAACTAACCTACAAATTACACATTCTGAAAAAAAATTGCAGAATGCAAGGAGCTAAACTTCATGATGTCTGAACCTATAGATCAACAGCTGCATTACGAGCTCGCAAGAAAATAAAAGCCACCAATTTGCACGCTTAGAAAAAAGTCCTGCTTTAGAGATAGTCTGTGCACCTGTTATGTATTTAAGACAAGGGTTCCTAATTGTGCCCTCACATTATCCTTACTCTATGGAGGTTATCCTCCTCTTCTACTCTGTCCTGGTGATACCATATCTGGAATACTGTGTACAGTTCTGGACTTCTCAGTTCAAGAAAGACAGGCAAGACTCTAGAGAGAGTTCAGTGGAGGGCCACAAAGATGATAAAGGGCCTGGAGCATCTCCTGTATGAGGAAAGGCTGAGAAACATGGGGCTGTTCAGCCTAGAGAAGACATGGCTGAGAGGGGATCTTATCAATGCTTATAATTACCAAAAAAGCAGGTGTCAAGAGAATGGGGTCAGGCTCTCTTCATTGGTACCCAGCAAAAGGACAAGGGGCAATGGGCACAAACTAGTGCCCATTATTGCAGTGCTACAGTCACATAAGTTGTTTTAATTACCCCTATTTCTGGAGAAGGAACTGAAGCTGAGAGAGATTGGTATTTAAAATGTTCATTAATGATAAATGACCTATAAATTGAGTAAGTGGAAAATGGATGTCTTGACAAAGTGATAAAGTCTTACAGCAAATTTAATACCCTTGCTGAGGGGTTTAAAACCCTTGTCTGATGATACAAAGAGTTAAAACCTCTTAATGTATCATATGTAGAAGTTCTCTAAAATTCCCACATACATACATTTTAGGTATTAATTATTCTGCAGGAAAAGAAAAGAAAAAGAGGAAGGCAAATGGAAAGATGAAAAGGAAAAAGGAAAAGGGAAAAAGGAAAAGAAAGAAAAGGAAATAGAAAAGGAAAAAGGAAAAAGGAAAAAAAGGAAAAGGAAAAGGAAAAGGAAAAGGAAAAGGAAAAGGAAAAGGAAAAGGAAAAGGAAAAGGAAAAGGAAAAGGAAAAGGAAAAGGAAAAGGAAAGAAATAAAAGCCCTATTTGTATGGACACTCAATAAGAAGTGTTCAAGTGATTATATCTGGGGAAAATACGTAGTCACATTTTCAGATGGCTATAAGGTTCACTGTCTCATGCTACCTGTGGTAGTACCACAAGCTGAACAAAATATTTTTGTCTTATGACATTTCTCTGAACCCACTAGACGTGCACCTGCAGAATAAGGAGCAGAACAGAGACCACAATATATACCACAGCCACCCTGAATGGAAAACACACTTTATATTAAGAAATACAATTATATAAATATTTAAAAATAAACATTTGAAATAATTTTCCTATTCCTCAAAAAAAAAAAAAAAAAAAAAGCAGACTACTAGGTTATACCACAGGTTTATGCATGTGCTTGTCTCTGAAGTATTTCAGAAAAAAAACAAGTATATATACACAAAATATATCTGATTGCTTTCATGACAGTAGAAATGTTAGAAAAGATGAACAGATGGTTTTATACCACACAAAATCGGAAGGGGCAACATTCTGATTTTGTAACTCACTTCAGATTGTTCAGAAATCTCATTTTGTTACAAAAAAATAGAAACCAAAACACTGCAATCCTGAAACCTTCACGCAAAGAATTCAGATGATTAAGTAAAAATGAGGAATGTTTAGGCATAAGAACTAGTGTTATCATAACTGGACAGTCCTAGGGAACAACAACGATTTTTAATACAATTTAAAGTATCATAGGCTGTCATTATCATCTCATCTCTGTTTTGAAGAAATGAAAGCTATGTCATCCAGTTTATGTTTCCTAACTGAAAATGAGGGAAAAAAAAAAAAAGTAAAGGTTAAAGAATTTCCAAATTCTCTGAAACTAGAATGCAAGTTCAGAGTCTATATTTAGGGGAAATTAAAATAGTCAGAAAAAACTGCCCTTTTCCTAAACGAGGTAGGTCTGGAACAGAAGCGCTTCCGTACGAGTGCTCCTTGCCCCCAGTTAATTCATGAGAATTCCAGGGGGATTACCTTAAAGGACAGCATCCTGTGAAAATCTGTGGGGATTACTGTGTAAATGAGCACTGGCTGGCTGCCCGACTAACCACATGTAAGCACTTTTGTCTGTAGTGGGCTACACAATGCTGTCAACAGCTTTCAGGAAGAAAAGTCATTAGGAGTATCAGTACCAGTGTGGGAGTAGAGAAGGGCAGCTACCTGCTGCTCTGACCTCCAAAAATGGTAACAAAGAAATTTCATAAATTCTGACCTCTTGAGTTTCCAGTTTCTTGTTGGGCTTTTACATCGTTTTTGTTGTTTTGTTTTTAATAAAAAAGATAAATGATCCTCTATTTTAGTTCTCTGTTATAAGCTTGTAGTTTATTAACACTAAATGCCATCCTAGAAAGAACACTACAGCTAATGAATCTCTGATCATTGCTTACACTTTGATCTGCAGCTAAACATACGAAAGTTTGTCCAATAAGGTTTACAAAAACTGCACAAATCTAGAATTCTCTTAATCTCATTTCTACTTCATAAAATTGATTACAATTTCTTATGTCTTAGTACTCACTAATTCATATTTTAGCAAATAAATTAAAATACTTTGTTGTATTTATTAATGATATGCCCACATACTTCCTTTAACAATAACTTCCCCTCTGGGAACTTGGTCTTAAAATCCAAATGATGAAAACCAAATGGAAAAACGTAATGTAGTTTAAACAGTATCAACCTACAGATACGGTATTGTACCTTACTGGTTCAGAAGCTCTCTTGAACAAAAATTTTATATAGTTGGTGATAAAGCTTTTCATGCATCAGGAGAAGCCCGAGTTCTTGGTGGTAAAAGAAGAGCTTACAAAGCACATAAAGAGCATGAGCATCAGCAGATTCTGTCCACAAATTAGATATGAATGCACTGTATGTTTTCACTGAAAAACCTCAGCATGGCTGAGTTCAAAAATGCCTTCCTTAATACAGAGAAAACTGAATCACAGACTGGAAATTGTGACAGCAGTACTCATGGATGTTCCAAGTGTATCTGTGGTTCACCACTCAGATATTTACCAAGTTTCAAGCAAAGACTTTCATCATACGAACCCTATGTTTATGCTTTAATAGTGATGTCAAAAATAGCACCGTATGCTCTATGTCTGAGATCCACTGTTCCTGTTTGACAATCACCTTTGCCTGTGCACATAACTACTAAATGTCTTCAGAACACAACCCGAAGTGACTGAAAATCATTTATAGGAGTCTACCCTTTTGATCGAAACTTCTGTTAGAACCTTAGCAAGAATGGAGGACTTTACGTTACTATGAAGATGAAAAGCCCTTTGTAATAGTAAAACTATGTAAGAATCTGGTAAGCAGAGATGGAGATGTGCTTTAAAATTCCCAAAATTAGACATCTGAGCTTCAGATGTGTTATAATGCACAGTGAAAATATGATGATAAAACAATTAATAAGAGGTAACTTGGAAGAGATGGGATTCTTGGAGATTAGATTATTTTTTCCAAAGCTATCACTAACTTAAAAAATATTTTTTGTAAAATCTATACCTAGAACTATGACCTTTAAACATGCTCACCTGAAATGCTTTGCTCCTGCCAGTAGAGGATCTGCTATGTGTTAGATAAAAGTACTTAATATAGAAAATCCAACAGCTGTTGATGAATGTTAACATGTCATCACAGCTATTTTCCTGATATTGAGATAACAGATGACATGGGGACAAAAACATCAATGCAGTTCCAGTGTCTCTATCATGACCTTCATGTAGAAGATCTTATTTCACTTCGTTTTATAATCCACAGCTGGCAAAAAAAATGATGGTTAAATAAAAAAAACAGCAGGATAATGACAACAGAGCCATTCCCGATAAAGAACCTCTTCCTTCAGTGACCTATACTTATATGTAAAGGAAGGACAGTGCTAATTCCTCCCCTCTAATGTGGACTGGGAAATACTTCGAACAAACACATTATTCTTTCCCATTCAGCACACTGTTGCTTTGTACCAATACCCCTGTGGTAACATGCCCTGTTATTTCACTTCTAAGAAGAAAAAGAAAAGTCTAGATACTTGTTCACTTGTACTCATGGCTCATAGCCATGGCTGACAATGAAAATTCATAATCAATTACCAACTATATTTCTATGGGTAGTACTTGACCCATGAGACTTTTTCAGCTCCTGTTTAACTTAAGTAGAATGATAAAATTGAGTTGGAAGGGACCTCTACTTCCATGCCCCTGCTGTGGGCTGGTTGCCACCCACCTGATCAGGCTGCCCAGGGCCTCATCCAACTTGGCCTCGAACATCTCCAGGACTGGGGTATCCACAGCTTCTCTGGGCAGCATGTGCTAGTGCTTCACCACTCTCTGAGGAAAGAATTTCCTTCTAACATCTAATCTAAATCTTCTTTTATTTTAAAACTAAACACGTGCTACGTGATCTTAACAAGGTGAAGAAATATAAAGAAAGGGTGTCTTTTTCTTGGATTGCAGGTGTGTTTTTTTCTCATTTTAAATCCCCATCAGTGACCATACTATTGTATAACGTGATTCTGACATGGGACAACAGTGTGGTAAGAACTGTGCAATAAATCCAATAAAACTGGATATAAGGAAAAAGTCCTTTACTGTGAGGGTGGAGAGGCACTGGAACAGGTTGCCCAGAGATGTGGTTGATGCCCTCGTCCCTGCAGACTTTCAAGGCAAGGCTGGATCAGGCCTTGATCCAGCTGCGCATGTCCCTGTTCAGTTGCAGGGCGGTTGGACTTAGATGGCCTTTATAAGTCCCTTCCAACTCTGAGGATTCTATGATTCTGTAGTACCTGATAGGCACAGCTGGATATTAGACAAGATCTGATGCTGTTTACAGGCTCCTACTCCTTTACGTTACAATAGTCTTATATCCTGCTGCTAATATATATATTTTTTGGCAGATTCTTTCTTTGGCAGAATTATCTAGGGATTTTACATGGATTTGGGCAGTTTGTGAGGATTCACAAGCATATAAGGTTACATTTTTAAATTCTGGGACAGTAGTTGACATATCTTGATCCCTTTAAATAGACTACATTTCTTAGTGCTGGAAATAGCATTGTGGATTAATATTAAATTTCCTCAATGCCTTCTGTCAGAGCTAACTGCTTGTTGGCTTCACCCTCAGCACTATGTCTTCGGCTTTCCTACCCCTCCTTACTTTTAACCACTGGCTCCATCCATCTCATTCCATGCACTCTACATTACTATTAAGATTTTTCCCCCAAATCTAGTGAAAATATTTGACTTCAAACTCACTCATGTGCCATGTGTCTTCCTGCTGCATTAAGGCACTGGTAGCAATGGGTTGAGACAGTACCTTCAGAGATTTCTGGGACTTTCAGAAAAATCAGAAGCTCAGATGATTTGGTTGGCCATGCCTCATGAACAATCATCTACCCCCTCAATATATTCAACAAACTGTACAGATTTGAGCCCACTGTGTCTCTGACTCCCAGGTTTTGTTTCAATCCATACTAAGCTTCTTTGCCCCTATCAGCAGGTAACTGAGCTTCCCTATTGAAATACTTTTCTCTAATTCTTCAGTTCTCCTCCTGAATTTTCTATTGATTTCCTGTCATATACCTGTAGCTAGAGGTGACAGTCTGCAAGGAGGATTACCAGAGAAGGCAGTGAAAACAAAACTAAATGAAAATCTTTATATCTTTTCTGCTGCAGTGGAGTACACAGGAGAGATTTCTACAGTAAAACTGTCTATTCAGTGATCTGTTGAGCAGGAACATACAGTAGTATATTTTTGTCTTCTATGCCCAAACAAGGAATCACTATTCTCAGTAAACTGTAACTTAGAAAAACTAAGCAGCTATTAAGCTATATTCATCTGATAGGATTTTTACAGTACAACTTAGTCTCTGGTTTACAAAAATGTCTGTTTTGGAGAACTTTCCTTTTTGGTATATGTCTTCAATCTAAAATTCATCTCACCAGTTTTATACATCAATAGTGTGGATGTTGGTATCTGAACTAACCACCTTTTGCAGTCGAGACAAAGAAACAGGCCCTTTTGTGTGTGATTTACCTTAACGTAAAGTAGCTGTCTGGCCATGCACCTTCAGAATACTATGAATGTGGTCTTCAAAGACTGCAAAGCTTTCTGCACTTTGAAGAGGAGTAAGGTAAGATGAATAATATTTGCACAAGCGGAAAAAGACACCAGTAACTTTTGAGAATACAGTAAAGTCTAGTCCATACTGTTGCAGTTATGCACAGACAGGTTAGATTCAGAAGCGACTTCAAAAGCAAAGAGAGCCTGAGCTACAAGACCTGCAAGTTCTGTGCCAGACACATTTGGTCACCTTTGTGTCATGTCTTTGCAAACACCTGAGAGCACAATGCAGAGGCCTGACTTCTTGAGCCAGCATGGATTCAGTAGATCTTAATTCCTGCTCAGTAGCAGTCATGACAATGAGGTGTGTCAGCACCAGCTCATACTATGCTCCTCATTCAGTGAGAGCTTTTTACTTGGTTGCAGCGCTACACGGTGCCCACCACCTGGGAGCTGAGCCTGGGATTTTCCTAGCAAAGATTCTGGAAAAGAAATTCTATCATTAAAGCTCCCGGTAAGGTAAAAAAATCCTAAGTGAAGAAAAGGGAAAGGGAAGGAAAGAGAAAGGGAGAGTTAAATTACGGAGCCCCTCTTCCTGATTATCTATACAAATGAACCAGTAAGTTCCAAAAGTGTATTAAAAATACAATGATACAGCTTCACTTTCACATTTTAAAGAGAATGTTCTGTAGTAAACTAAAAATCAAAATAATATATTTATTTGGGTAGTGTTTATTATTTTTTAATATATTTTAAAAGTTGGTCTTTCAGTCTTTAAATAAACATGGCAAAAAGCAGATCCATAAATAACAAATAACCAACCACCAGATGCTTCCTGATTACGTGAAGCACTATATCTGTACAGGACTTGAAAGGATGCGTTAGTGTCTAGTTCCTCAATTAAATAACAAACATAAAGTCAAAAGCAAGCAATTTAATAATAAGATTTTGAAGAATGCATTTGATTCTTTGAAAGTTAACCAATTAGTACATGTATTTTTCATTTCAAGTATCACTGTCACACTTGGTCATGTGTAATCAAAACAGCACTGACAAATATTCTTTTGATAAATCAGTTTTAGTACTAATGTAATGCAAATTAGTTTTGCCTTCAGCAAATGGTGTCATTACCAAAGCTTCCATTTAAAGAAAAAAAGCCTTATGCAGGTATTTACAAGAATTTCATTAGCATGTCATAATGTTTATGTGACAACAATATTAAAATTATTTTGAGAACTGAAATAGTGTGGCTTCATCAAGTTGATCTGCATGTCACAACAAATTAATAGCAATATTATCAGGAAGACAGATTAGGACCCTTCATCAACAAGGAATTATAGCATAGAGGGAATGCATTATATACCCAGTGATTGCAATGTTTATGATGGAATATTTTTTCTTTCATGTTTGAGAAGAGTTGTGTGGCAATACAAGAGTTAGAGCTGTTGAGTCTGATGTACAACAGCTCATGCCTTTACATCCGAGAAAGCCTGAGCAAACCTGCCACCCAGTGACTTCAGCTGAGAACTACCAGAGATACGTAAGCAGCAGACAAGGAAATCCCTTTGCTCACATTAGAAGGGGGATAAAAAGCACCTTTCTGTTAGAAAATAATACATGAAACAGATTTTAAAGTTTAAACTGTATATTCCTCTTAATTACATCCTATGTAAACATTTATAGTGTCCCTTCCTTTTTTTTTTTTAATTCTCCTACATTACTAAGTGCTGAATTCTGAAATAACTACGTATCTTGACTACAGACGTCAAATGCAATCCTACTGCCCTCTCTATCCTGAGTGATGAAGACTGAGTTGCGTTTGGAAGAGGAACAGAAATTATTTGAACCTGCTTTGCATTTGAAAGCACAGAAGTAAGGCTAGGGAAAGTAAAAAAAAAAGGTTTCAATTATTTATACTAGTATTGATCAAGTGCAAAAGGAACACAAATTAAGAAGTATCCCTCAGGAAAATTGAGTTATGCTTTGACAAAATAACTGATGTTTGGTTCTAACTTACTTAACTGTCTAAATGAATTAAGAGTTAGTCACACCTCAGCTACTTCTGTATCCCATGAAGCACATATCTCCATAATCTATTGAAAGAGATGAGCTCCTTCTAGCACAACATCTACATGAAGTGAATGACCTCCCTTTTTTTTCTCTGTCTCTCCAGACCATAGGAACAAAATAGGTTAATATGTTTTTAAAAATCAATAACTTCAGTGAAGTGTCTAAGATACTGTAGAGTTAGTCAGAATTTAGGATCAGGAGATCCAGGACCACTGTCTATATCTGAAAGATGAGACTGTAAGCCTAAATATTAAGTTAAACTGCAGAAAGAATCATGCCCTGCACACTTGCTGAAGCATTTTTTTAGCCCCAGACTCATTCACTCAAAGCATTTTGGTAGAAGGTGCCCTAACATTGGGATTAAATTTCAGAATAAAATTCTTAAATATATGTATTTATCTATTTATTTTCCTTCTATTTTAATTGTTATGAGGAAAACCCAGAAGTGAATGCCAATGACATAACAATTTTCGTTAAACACATGATAAACAGATGAAGAAAGTTCAGGGTCTTGCATTACATAGTCTGGCATTACAGTCCTCTGGTAAAGACAGTTCCACCTTTCCTCCATATCAAAATTATTGTTTCATCTACTATTTTTGTCAGATTTGCTATTCAGTGGAACAGAACTTCTTTGTGTGATTTCTGATAGGTGGTTATAAGCAACTAAAAAAAAAAAAAGGATAAAACCAAGAGTGGTTCCTTTTACACAGAATGTACTGAAAGGAGGCTTTACTCTTTGAGCTCCTATTTTGACTGTCACTCAGGCTCATTCTGGCCTTCAGCTAAGGGATAGCTAATGCTATTAGAAGGTGACTTATGCTTCTTCACCTGTGTGGGAATAGAAACTTGTCAAAAGTGTGACTTAACAGCCACATGCAGGAATTCTTTGGATAAAAAACTTGGTGTAAATCTACATAGTCTGTAATTCATGAAGCGACATAAAAATACATTTTTCTACCTGCAAAGTACCGTGTTAATAAGTTTGGACATACATTTTTGGGGAGTTTGTTGCAGAAAGGACTTTGTATCTTCAGGTTTCAATATTTTTCATCTGATCTTAGCATAGCTCTACTGTTTTCTTGGACAAAGACTTGTTCTCTCACTGGCAGAGAACAAGGTGACGTCCTAGGGATGTTTACAACTTAGCAAATGAGTAGGCTAAGGTAACCGTAAGCCTTTTAAGAACTGGTTTGTTCCAAATTAGAATAAAATAGTTATGTCTGAAATATCTTCTCACATGGACACAAATAGATATTGAAAAACAACAACATAAAAAGAATCTCTTCGTCGCTGAAAGATCAAGTAACATTGCTGTTCTAGGACAAGGACTCTGCAGGAGGGACTGCTACAAGGTAGGTGATTTTGAAGATACTGACATCACAGGCATTGCTAACAGCCTTTTCTCTTCACATCTCCAGCTTCTCTTAGGAGCATGAAAAGAATCTGTGTCAAAATTTGAATATTTTTATATCATTTAAACTCAGAACAACAGAATAAATAAATACACTTTTGGCAACCACTGTGAGGTTGTTGTTGAATAACAGGTAATTTATCATTAGAAAGGATTTCTGCTCAAGGTATTAATTTTGAATAAGCCTGATGGAAGACTGTAAAGAAATATCCATATATGCAAACACAAAAGGTCTGTAATTCTTCTTTATATGTGCCAAAATGAGCGTCTCTGTATTAACTTGTTTAGACTTCACACAAACTCTTCTTGCTCAGTGTTTACAGACTGTTTGACTCCTACCCACCATCTGGCCCAGTCTTGTGCCAAATTCCAGAAATGCTGAGGAGAAAAACATGGGCAAGTTAAAGTGAATGCATATGCATGCTTTTTCAAGATAATTTGCACCCTGCTTAGTATCAGGTTACCTTCTTACCAGCTATATTCACTACTCATCAGAGTGGGATTTAACTGAAGTATCAAAATACTTAATGTCAATTTGAATATCTGAATTCAGGTATTTACCTGCAAGTGCGTACAAGTCTATAAGGTGTCTACATTGTAATTTTATGCTATGTTCTTAGCTTATTGTATTTTTACAGACTTGGACGCACAATAGTAAAATGGCTATTCACAATAAAGAAAACTAGGCTTTCAGAAATTAAATGAGGATCACAAGTATCTTACCATGACATTCCTTTCATAATGTTCGTGCTCTTTCTCAAAATCTATTACAAAGCCATTTAGAGACCAAATAAATGTCAGGTCTAATGTGGGATCATGGGATGCAATGCATTGCATGGTAGCATTCTCTCCAACGGTGACATCAACATTCAGCGGAGCTAAAGTAATCCTTGTAGCTTCTGTGAAGTTAACAGCAAACATGGAAAATTCCAATAAATATTTATCCACATGTAAACTCAGCTTCACAACTGTTTGATTACGTATGAAACTACTCCCTCAACTCTATTTCACATGTTATTCGTGCAGCTATGCTTGAAAGAACTAAACAGAACAAAGGAAAACTACAACTGAAATGCCTCATACATATTTAGCTGCCCTTTGAAAATGGCTGTTTCAGGCTGAATCATATTAACTATGTAAAGGTATTTTTATTCATTGACTGCTTCAGGTAGAAAGAGGATATGTAATGAATCTTATGTGATTTGCATTGAATTTCTTGTTTTAATTACAGTATTTCTTAAGGTTTAAAAAACGTCTCTTTAACAAATGGAAATTTCTATTCAGTTGTCAGGCTGAGTCAGATTTCCATTACAGCATCACAGAGAGATCTTAATTTATCTGCTGAGAAACAACATAAAGGATGTGTAAGAAACTATGGAAATAGCTACCTGTGGAAAGAAAAAGAACACAAGAAAAGGAAGAAAGCTGTACACCTCCCAGAAATGTGTCTTATCACTATAGGAACAGAAAATGGCAGAGAGTTCATGAGGCTTGCTAGAGATCTTGGTACGTGCATCAAATTCATATGGTAAATTAACACAGTCCTGGACGAGACTCACTGGATCACTGAGATATGTTCCTTTTGTCTTAAAAATGATCATAAAACAAAAAGACACTGAACACCATCCCTGGAGGCATCCAAGGTCTGGCTGGATTGAGCCCTGGGTGGCCTGATCTGGTGGGTGGCAACCCTGCCCATGGCAGGGGGGTTGAACTAGATGATCTTCTAGGTCCCTTCCAACCTAAGCCATTCTATGATTCTATGATCTACTCTTCATATCATAACATGTAATATCTTTCCCACAAATATAGAGTGTACCAAAACCTGGGAGCCATAAAGCCATTGCCATTAGTTAAGATCCAGGCTTCTGTGTGCTTCAAAGGACCCCACCACATACAAAACAGTAAAATAAGCCCAATAAACACAACACTTCTTGTCATTCTGACTAGGATAAAACTTCCCAGATTCTACTTGAGTAATCCAAAACATGTCTAATACTGAGACTATAAGGATGGCACAACTACTCAGTATCTCAGAATGGAGTATCAAGGTGCACGGAATCAACCTCTTAATATCCAATCTCTAAAGTCCTAGCTATGGACGCGTTTTAGGATACACAATGCTTTCTAACGTTATGCCTGTTCACTCATTGTTTGATTCTACCACCAGTAAATTTCTAAATGTTTATATTAAGAACTATTAATCTAAGAAGTTGCTGAAACAGTGGCCCAGAAGCAGTGAACAAACAGCATGTGGAAAAGGCCATCAAACTTCACAGTGTCTGTGAGCTTCAGTTTAACTTTTCAATTTCCTGAAGTTAGAAGCAATGTCTGAAAAATTTTATGGGTCATACAAAGTGCTTCAGAATGCCATTTTCAAAGTATTCTTTGTCAACTCTCATCACTGTCCACAATGTGAAAGTAATTTTAAAACATGTCATCTGACCATCTTGTTTCTGCTGTGATGCAAGGGAGGCATCCTAGTATTCTGAAATTCCTTTTCAGATGAATCACATAATGAGCAGAATTCAGATAATGAGCAGAACACTCCAAGAATGGAAACTTCTTTATAACTAATTTATACCGTATGAAGGTATGTGGTTTAAGTGTTCCACTGTGCAGATTTATTATGCAAATATTCATGCCAATTTTAGAAGATATGACAAGACAATGAAGGGGCTGGATATTTATTTACATAACCTTTCAAGACAATTAAATGGCTGAGACCAATATTAAGAAATGCAAAAATGCAGAAGATGATAAAAAGTAACTGCAAACATGAAACATACTTGATTAATCAAAATAAAGTCTTACCATACCTTTCCATTTGGTACAATAAATCAGGTGGAAAAAAAATGCTTTAATCTGATCCGAAGATACAGATTAATTCTTAAGTTAGTGCATCAGTACTGTGGTATTAAGCTTCCACATGTAGCATGATTTTTCAAACAGACATTAAAAAAATAAACAATTCTTGTACTGTCAGTGAGACTTGGCAGACATAGCTGTCGATGAATGTCATCCTTTCTGCCTGTATTCTACAGCTATTTGACATCAGATTTAAAATAGTTAGGGATATCAGTATTCAATCAGCAAATACTAATATCTGTAAGTAAAGGGAATTTAGTAATGCAACCCTATGTCTCTATGCTCCTATCTCACAAATTTAATCTATATTTATTTAACTGCAATGCTCTCTCAGACTTGCTTTCCTCACCAGAAAAAAAGAAAAAATGAAAGATGGTCGATAAAAGTCCCATTTCTCTTTTCTGACTGTGGCCCTCCATCCATTCTTGAGCTAAGCCACTATGATCTTGAATGAGTCCATCATAGTGTGCCAGTTTAATGGATCAGATTTAATTAATTCCTGAAAGCTGACATGCAATGAACATGTACCCAGCTGCTACTGAGCAACACATTTTAAAAGCCACAATTTATTGTTTAAAGACCCATTAACTTAGAAAGGAAAGATATAAAATGGCTTGCAAAAGTATTGCAATGCTGGGAGTGAAAATTAGTGATTTTGAACTCGGGGATTCTACCCAAAACAAACTTATGCAATTTAGAGGTTTACCTGTCATTTCCAGAACACCAGTGCTATTAGCTTTCCCTCGGTTATTTTCAGCAAAACAGGTGTAGCGGCCTTCATCCAGCTTTGTGACATTGATAATTTCCAGGCTCCCATCATCCCAAATACGTATGCTATTGAAAGTGTAAATATTAAAGCAAGAGAAATTTGGCATTTAGATCAGAAAGAAATACTTACAGTTGGAATTGTATTAAGTTGAAAGATACCACAAAAATCTCTTGGAAGCTCATGCCTGACTGCTACATACATAAACACTCCTATAGTCCAAAAATATCTAAATAGATTGCGGCATGGTTAGATGCCTTATATTGCTGGAGCAAAAGGATCTACTTTCATTTACTAGTAGTCATTCAAATATTTTTCTTACAGTTCTGTGATACAATTCAATTCTGAAATGTGAACAGCACCAACCACACTGGCTAAAGCTACATGCCATGCATGTCCTGCTAGCTCCTTGGACCCACAGTGCTAGGTGTATCACTTTCCTGAAATTACACATTCTACTGCCAATGACCTCTGTGAAAATAAGAACTAGCTTGCATGATAAATAAAAACATAAGGCAGCATTTTAAGATTCATAGTGTCCACTAACAGTCAATACTAACCGGCTCCCATTTACAAGCAATTCTGTTCCTTTGCTCCAGGAGAATTTTGGCTTAGGAGCAGCTTTAGGTTTGCATTCAATGATTACACGCCCCCCTTTAGCTGCTAGGATTTTCTTCTTCATAGGGTTCAGTTCAAAAGTAGGAGGTGAAGCTGAAAACAAAATTTAACATGAGTACTGCTGTTAGCGACTTTCCAGAAGAATGCAATTTGTTTGCAACAGTAAAACGAAGCTAAGTAATGGAAATATTGAATTGTATACAAATGTCCAATATTCAGACCAGTGAGAAAAATATTAATGATACAGAGATGTGATAAGAAGCAGACAGTGATCTAAAAGAAACAGCAAAAATCATTTAGATCTATGCTGTGTGTTCAGAAGTTTACTTTTGTTCACTTCTGAACTTCCATCTAAGTTTAATCTAACAAGATCAAAGTCAACCGAAATCAATAGAAAGCTACTTCTTTTCAAAGGCCTTTTGATCAGTCCTAATAAAATTTAGATTCCTAGAGGCCCCCTTCTATAAGAAGTAGCTCGTTCCATCACACTTCCAAATAACACACTGTTTTTACTTTTCAGCGGTTCTAAGCCCTGATCTAACAACTTAAAGGTTGCTCCCTTCTCTTTACAGTTTTCTCTCCGACCAACTATCCTTAGGCGTGCTCTGACAAGTACAACACTAATGAGTAGCAAGCACCACACTTACATACCTTAGATCAGAGCTGTGCTTACTTTCTCTTTATTTATAATAAAATATGAGAAAAATACTTTTAGTTACTTTGTATTTCAGTGCACCATCACTGTTAACCATGTCAGCAAATACATGCGTAGCTTAATACCCACGTCTTATCAATCACTATGTTTGAAAATGCACTTGCAAAAAGTGCTCATTTCTGGGTAACCCAGGCTGGTAGAGAGTATATGGCAATGGAAGAACAGCAAAGGCCAACGTATTGTTCTGAAATGTGTTGGGAAAGTCAAAAACAGTTTAGCTCTTGGGAAAATCTGGATACAAATGTGAGACAGAAAGAACCCAAGGTAACTGCTCCAGGGAAATTTACTCTGAAAGCCATGCCAACTAGACAGCACACTTGCTCTGATGGCAGCAGTAAGAAGGTAAGAAATTATTTTAGGCCTGCGTACTCTGGATCTGTAAGTCTAGCTTTCTACTACAGGACACTGCTTTGGAAAATATAGAGGATTAGTAACTATCCAGCCATCAAACGGGACAGCTGTATTGCACACAAACATTGTGACTGGTCTTAATGGGCCACAGAAGGCATAACCAAAGGGAAGAGTGAAGAGGACGAGCTTCAAAGGTCTGGCAACATGGCTTCTAAAAAAAGCAAATTTTGTCCAACAGTGGAGTGAATATAGGTGAGTAAGAAAGAAAACACTTATCAGCCTGTTTTGCAAGCTTGACAAAGTAGTCAACAACTCCATGTACTAACCATAATTTCTATATTATCATTTCTACTGTGTGGTAACAACAGCAGGCAAACATCAGAAAAAATGCAGTAAACATTCTCCATAAATTAGTAACTTGGTTGCGCCTGTTGTTGTCAAAACCCAGCTAAAGAGCTCAAATAAACCCCATCTCACCTAGATTCAGGGAGGGTACATTCCTTCATCCTCATGGTACTCTGTTACCAAATAATGCCTGCAAATAAGACTGCTATCGAGAGCAAATAATCTCACTCACCCACAATCTTCAGTTCAGCATTTGCATAAATAGTTCCATGTGTATTTTCTGCTATACATTGATACATGCCAGCATCTTCAAAGGTCAGACTTTGAATATGTAGTTCACCTTTCCGGAACTAAAACATAAGAACAGTAAAACAATGTATTCATTATGTACCCTGAAGAATTCCCATCCATCCCCACTGCTTCACTTTTTTTTTTTTTTTTTTTCAGTAACTGTGTTCAGAAGAGATTCCTTCATGCAACCTTAAGATACTGGCAAGACTTTAAAAAATCTGTTACATCCCCATTTTTATGTATATGAGTCAACTGGAGTGCATGAAGCAGTGAAAAATTAAAACAATAACATTTATGTGAAAAAGAACCCATATTCCTTGTACTGCTTTATTTAAAAACATTGATTCTCTACAAGGAATCTTTGTTTTGTGCAAAGTATAATGCATAGTTAAAAATTATCTGATTTAGAATCAAGATATATTATCAAAGCAATTTAAATATTTTTGCTATTTTCCACTTGGAAATCATCTCATAGAATTAACACACAACATAATCTCCTGGTGCATTACCGGAGAATTACATGCTTTCTGAAATCTACCATGTAAATTGTCAGTGAAAGCCAAGTTCAGTGGGGACTGTCAAGTAATTTGCTTGTAAAATTACTTGTTTGTAGTAAGTGCAGAAGCTAGAAAACAACATTGTTTCTTTCTAATTTAAGCCATCTCCATATGGCAGATCATGACATCTCTGTTCTCCTTCCAGTCATCCACGTTTTTCTTAAGATACACAGCCAAAACAACTCTGCCTTTTCGTCTTCTTTTGTTTGCAAGCCAAGACCAGTGTCACTGCATCTCAACAAATGCAGTCTTATATTGTGCCCTCTTCTACTCTGTTCTTTAATAGCACATCACACAGTACAAGCAAGGGATATTAAATAAATTTTTGAAATGTCTGGACTGAAAATCTACTCTGTTAAAAAAAATGAGCATAACAAACTTCAGTTATCAAGTGGTACTCATTTAAGCTTCACATCATCTGCAAGAACAGAATTTTGCAAAAGAAAAAATGTGAAAAGTTACACGATATGAACACCACCAATCATTTTTAAATGTTTCCTTCTTCTGGTCTGCACTGACTCCATTCTTATTCTTTCTTATGTTTTTCTTAAAGATGCATTCATGGTTAATGTGATAAAAAAAGATTATTTTGGGAGAGAAGTTGATAACATTTTTCATCCAGAAAGAAGAAAAAGCAGCAGTTTCTTATAATGTCTGGAGAAAAATGGAAAATTCACCCCCAGACATGTGGTCAAAAGACAAGGTCAGAATTCAGAGCTGAACACTAAATAGTGAGAAAAACTGTAATTCAAAACATATAAAAAGACTGACATAAAATTTGAAAAAATAGACTTTAATACCTAATGCAGGGGGAACCAGCAGAAATTTGTATCATTATAATTCAATTTCTTTTGTCCTTTAATAATGTGTGCATCAAAAAATCATTTCAATCAGCTAGCCTACCAATCTTCTGTTATCTATGGCAATAAACTTACCGAGACACCGTTCTTTAACCATCTAATTGTTGGAATAGGCTTGCCTGTCGCTACACAGGGCCAGTAGAGATCACTGCCTATATCCTTCTCTGTGTCATTGATGTGTTCTACCCACTCCGGAGAGGCTGAAGAATAAAAAAAACCCCACAATACCTTGTAAATACAGATGTGTATTTAACTAGAATTACAAACTATTAATTCCATGAAAATTAATGGGTCACACAGAGATGATAACTCTGCACTGTATCAATATACCAGCTCAGGAAAGAATGAATTGTTTATCTTTCACCACGTAGACCCATAACAGCTACAACTCATTTTTATGAGCAAAAAAATACAGAATTGTAAGAATAGTTCACAAACGTCCAGAAGATGTGCGATGTTACCACTTACACTGACCTGTAGATTATACAACAGGTAAATTATTCAGCAGTGTCATAAAAATGATAGTTACATGGAATTGTGCAAATCTAGATAAGTACTGAAAGGGCATCCAAGAAAAATATTCTTTTGGTTCAGAAGATATACTGAATAATATCGAAATGTCCTTGTATTTTTGCCTTTTCCAAGCAAATGAATTAATTTATTATGTTAATGTATAACAAGCAGTAAAAATCTTCTCAGGCCAATTTTCATTTATTCCAAAAAGTTCATGAGTTTAACTGAGGATCTTAACTCAGAAGATTTTCTTTATTGCCAGTGAAATGAGACTGAAATATTCTGAAGGTAATTCAGATATTATGAACAATCTTCTAAAGCCAGAGATTTATGGCATAAGTCTTAGTCAAGGAGTACGGCTACTTGAAATGATTCCACTATAGCAGTAAGATAAGTGCTTTTTGGTCTGTCCTTTATCCAAATGCATGAAGGGAAGGGACAGAGGCTGGAAGAATGACGAAATAACTGTAGCAAATCTAAGACAGAGCTAAAACAGAAAAGACAAAATGCCAAAACAAGAACGCATAACAAATTTAACTATTTTTCTTTCTGGCAGTTCTTTCACTTCAGCTATTCTCAATTACTTACTTAATTTTCATTACTTCCATTGTGCATAATTACATTAATACTAACAAATAATGCTATCAAGGTGTATATAGATCTACCACAACCAGACAAACTGAGCTGCTGTTAAATTAATTCAGGAATGCTACACTTGACAGTCAATGTACGGGTTTTGATTTTGTTTTATTAACTCAGGTAGCAGAGTGCCAGGATGATGCAATGAGTCTGCACTGACATCAAGTGTGAAAACACAGATACTTCCAATATAAGTAAAAGCAACATAGATCACAAAGAATAAAATTTTTCTACCTACCTTGAACATAAACTCTTGCTTGATGCTTATCTTTGCCTTTATAGTTTTCAGCTTCGCACTCATAAAGTCCTTCATCTTCATACTGAATATTAAAGATCTTAAGAACTGCGCCAGACATGCTTATCTCAGCAGTGGCTGGCATAGGTTCAAGGTATTTACTCCATCTGAGTTCAGGAACCGGACTTGAAAAGGTACAGTAAAGAACAAATCAGCATGTTCTAAAGTGGCTGTTAAATTGCAGACTACAAAAAAGTATTTGATGGTGAAACACATATTTTATTTTCCTGAAATATGAAAGCAAACAGTGCTCTACAGTATCTTTAGAACACACTTACTTCCCAAGAGCAAAACACTCCAGCGTCACATTTTGCCCCAGGAGAGCATATGTGTCCTTGAACTTCACCTTGATATCAGCAGGATACACTTTCGCACCTAAAATGAAAATAAGAGATTCTCAGAAGAGGTGTGGTAGAAAAAAATACAGCTATTAAAACTTGCATAGTTCAAGAAAATCTACTGTAAAATTCCAGACAAAATCCTTCTTTACAATGTACATAGCCTGGCTACCCGTGAAATTTGATTTAGCGCAGAACTTGTAGTAGTGAAGCAGAATTGTTTTATTCAGCAAACAATTATGTCTGGACACTAATGCTTAACATTTCTTTACAACACAATAATTCAACAAAACTCATTTACTGGCATTTAAATTGTGATGATGTGTTGCGTAGGGGTAGAAAAAAAAAGTCTGAGTCTTTATTTTCTACAGATTCTTTTACTGGATGGAATATTTTGAATTATTGTGAATTTAAGCTCTATAGTCTCTTACTAATGCTACAGCCTGGAAATCTACAGCTTAACGAGGGTACAAGTACATAATGTAATCAAATCTACCTAGTGTGATCTCTGTGGAACTCCTTTTATAGTTCTAGGTGAAGATTTCAGTGTGAGTACTGGCCATGGAAAATTTGGACACAAATCACTGATTTGTAATCACCCAAATTCAACCACAGCTCTTCTCTGTAATAAAGGAAATCCAGCAAATAAAAGGGACACTGAAATCCTGATGATCAGTTCATGAGTCTTCAGTGACTGTCTAAAGTTGCAGAAAGGAATCTGGTTACCATGTAGAAAATATGCAGATTTATGAAATGGCAGAGAACAATCTAGTAACAAAACTAAATAGGCATCTCAGGGGATTGCCTGGTGAGACACAGAGTCCTTGGATAGGATATTTCAACAGAGTAAAGGAGACTGCCATTTTCATGGGAGATTTCCTAGAAAACAAATATCCTGAAACTATCTATTAAATTCTGCATAAAACTTCTGCTTTCCAGTCACAACCTTTTGAGCCAATGCCAAGACCAAAGAAGATAATAAAGATTTTTAGATGAATACAGGGACTTATCAGATAAAAGAGATGAGAAAAACTCTGGTCTCAATGATATGAAAGGAAAGTTGTGAATGAATCCAGGGAGATTTCGTTCACAGAGTCCTCACTGTGGATGGCAATGATTTGGACCTCTCTGTACGTGGAAAACTAAGGAACAGATGTGCAGTAGGCATTAGGACTTTCCGTTTAATTCTTACAAGAGATTAAAATATTTGTGAATGAGCAAAGTTAAAATACAAACAAAGCATAGCATGCGCAAAGTATTTCCAATAAATACTTACGATCGGCCTGTGGAATAAGTGGAATAAATTTACTGAATACACTCTTTGTTATAGAAGGGCTGGACACAAAACATGAATAATTGCCCTTATCTGATGCTTCTACATTTGCAATATAGAGATTGCCATTCGTCTGAGACACAAACCGTCGTCTGTCCAAAGCAATGAATACTGGGAACTCATTTAGAAGCCAGCGATAACTCAGATCATCTGGAGGAAAATATATTCTAGTTAATATTTAAAAAAACAATAATAATAGCATCAGCTACATAAACCATGGAATAATCTCTGCATATGAATTGCTTCCAGCTTATACATCATTTATTCAGGAAAGACAGCTACGAAAGAGAGAATACACACATCTCAGTAGCCAGTTAGCTATTGGTACTGGACATCATGGTGCTGCCCCCAAGTGCAGATTACTGGGCAGCTGGTTCCCCTTAGATCAGGCCTTTCCATTGGAGCTGGAGTGAGGTGGAGAGGAGCTGTGTCTTGTCCTGATCCAATGGAGGAGCTGGAAAGCCCTTGTCAGTCTTGTGATTTGGAAAAATAATTTTAGCATATTTTAACTGGAAATATGTTGTGGTGAGTTCAATAGATGAAATGAAGCTGCAGCAGCAAGTCTGGGATGACACAATGACATAATCGCATCTTTCGAATGGTAGGCCAGGCCCACTTTCCATTACCCAGATTAGTCTGAGTCATGCAATTTGTAATAACTAAAAAAAATTCAACCTTATCTTTTACAGACGTTCAACCAGAAGTATATATTCAAGATCAAAATCAAACCAAAAGAGAGATTCTCAAGCTCTAGAAGAGTTACTGTTTAATTAAACATAAAGGAAACTTTTAAAAATAAATATTGTTTTGTCTCCTACTCTCATGCATCAGAAAATGAAGTACTTTGGTCTGAGTTACCTGGGTAGTGGTAAGGAGGCTCACAAAGAAGCACTGCTCCAACACCTTCTCGTACCTTAACCTCATAGTGTTCCTCCGGTGGAAAAGGATCCAGATCTAGTACAAAAGAAGGCAGGGGAGGAAAACTGTGGGCTTTCCGCTACAAAAAATATTATTTTTTTAATATTTTAATTCTGTAGAGATAAATATAGAAATACAACAATATCTGGCATACAGGTATCTGTGGACCAATTATGACAATTTTCCTCATTTTAACTCTGTCATTATCAAGTGCAACAAATTTTTTACAGTATTTTAGTCATTATAACTACAAATTCTAAAAAGAAAAAAGAATCACCTCTACGTCAGGAAGTGCAGTGAACTTGCTAAGATACTGACTGGAGTCCTGCCTTAAATGCTACTGCAGTGTAAATAATACATGTAAATAATACATCAGTAACAGTGAAGCACAGAGTTTCTATCATAAATATCATCTAAGCTAATGCTGTTTAGATTACTTTAGCTTTCTTCAATGGCCTTTCTACTAAATTCCCAAGGATGACTCTCATATTGAACTAAAATTTCAGTTCAAAAGCATTCACCCAGAAACAAAGATACAAAGCTACATATAAAAAGAGATTAAGTAGAAAACAGAGGCTATTCACTAATATAATTGCAATGTACAGTTAGATAGATCTAGCAGACACTAGCAGGGCTCTTCCAAGGCCAGTCACAGCTTTCAGACCTGAATAACTACAAGAATCAAGGAAGACAATGTCAAGGAAAAAACCTTAAGGAGAGTTATTTGAACTTCTATGGAAATACACTTTTTCCAGTTTCTGAAACACCAATTTTTCTTCTGATCAAACTGACTAGAAGATAGAATAATCTTTTCAGTGACTATCTGAATCTTTACATTAGATAGTGCATGAAATACTAGGTTATTCTAAGGACTTCTGATTATTATTAAATACAATTTTTCATATGTCTTAGCACATTGTGTTCAGTACTCCACAAGCTGCTCCCAATTAATTTGGAATATCACTCTTTGATACAGAAGAAATTGAACCTTTAAAGGTCCCTTTCAACTCTCAGGATTCTGTGATTCTACATATTGACTGATCTCCTCTGCAAACATCTACTTCCCTCATCACCAACCTTTTTGTCATCTTGTAAACATGACACTATTCATTTCTACTTTAATTGGAAAAGATTGGCTTTTACAATCTGCTACAAACACAGGAAAAAATTTTAAATGATGATCAATAGAAAGAAATCTTTTGCTATTTTGATTCTTTGCATTTGGTGAGTGTAGGGTTTGATGAAAGGAAAACCTATCACTGCTTTTCATTTTTTTTTCAGCTATTTTCAGTTTATATTTTAAGTCTAGAAATTTTGTTTGCAGTGTTCTTTGACTAACCTTTGAAACTTTAGGACAGTCACCGCCACACATTTAATTACAGCGGATAAGATAGGCTATTTGTATACGTAAAACATCTGTATGTTAGTCCTGAAATAGAATGATCTATGCCAGGTGCAGGAATGTCATACAATTATTAAGATGTAATTTGTATACCTTCCCACTTATGAACTGCTCTGTACTCTGATTGGGTCTTGATGTCTTCTTTGCATAAGCACTACTTGGTTATTACTCAATAATGATAATAACCATGATTCCATGAACTCTTAATTTGAAGACATTCATTTTTAGCTAGAATGAAAGAATTAGCATAATCATTGCACTCTTAGAAGCATACAGCTAACATCTAGAGAGTATGGAAATTTCTCTCCATTGTCGTTCTTGCAGCCTCCCTACTATGCAATTGCTGTATTTTACCTTTACTTTTTTCCAGCAAGTACCACTGTATTTCAGCTTCTGCTTTTGCACAGCACTCACAAAAAAAACCACTAAATATTCCTGCAGGATAAAATTCCCATGTGTGTATGCGTGCAACAGAAAAAAGAGATTTTAGTGGTTTCAAAGCACTGCTGCTAAAAAGAATTATTTTGTTCTTGGAAGCCAATCCGGATCTACTAAAGACAATGTTCCCAGATGGATTAACTGACATGGAGTTTACAAGAGTGTGACTTTTGCTCCATAGTTTCAGCAGATTTGATAGTAAGGCAAAAATGAAAGGTCTTGATCACGTACAGATGGTCAAGATTTTCTTGAACTCTTCAAAAAATGGTTTGTTGCCATTTTCCAATCAGCTTATGTGCAAGCAAAAGAACAAAAAAAAATCTACTTAAGATCATTTCCTGTATTAAGTTTGCAACTTCATATTCAATTATTTTGGAACTATCATAGTGATTATCAAAGGAAATATTTTTTACAGACGATTATAAAAAGGAGAAAGGAAGATACGCAACTACCATTTTTTTAAACCTGTCTCTCTAATGGAGATGACATAAAAATTCAGTTTACAGGATATTTACTGCTGTATTCAGTGGTAGAGGTACACGGAGTACTACAAAGCAGGCATCAACTGTGCCTATTCTGAACAACCATTAGGAAATAAGCTAAAATATAAACTGAGACTAAGTCTACTGTTTACTGCCTCTGAGTTTCCTTGAGATATGAAGTATCTCAGAATTACAATTAGTGGCAGAAAACAGAACTTTTCAGTTCATCTCTGATCTTACACATTAAGGAGTGAAACCGTTCTGCTGAAGGAGAACTTAATTGCAGGATTAAAGGGCACACAGGGCTTTGTGAATGGCCACCAGCTAAGAGCAGGTTCATTTTTGTGTTCTGATGAAAAAATATTTCCAGCAAAAAAAGTACTTTAAGGCAAAATAAAATAAAAATCCCCAACTCTCCTCAGTCAGTCTTCACATAGTACTTCAGTCCCTTATACAGCACGCATTTGATAGCAGTGTACGTCTACACATATGCATGAGATCACGACAGTAGCTCATAACTGCCTGAAGTTGACAGAAATGTCCTCGGGGAGGGCCTTCCCAAGAGCCCAGCAGTCAGGGAGCATGCCTCGTACCAAGTGCCATGCCCTCCTCCTGCAGGCATCCCACTTGTGCTTTCACCGCAGCAGTGCCTCATCACCACTTGTCACTACTGATGTCTTTCTTCAGTGACTATTTCCCCTTTGGTTCTACTACAATTTAAACTGTCTGGGCATTGTTATCTCACAACTTGGTTCTGTTGTGAGTTGGTTCAATTAATAACTTAATTCACTGAGAAAGCTGGAATGACAGCTGAATGCGAAACAACATAAAATCCTTACAAAACTTATTCTGTGTTGTTCTCTGCAAAGGCAGTGAAGCCTTTTTTTTTTTTTTTTTTTTTTAATACAGAGTAATACAGCTACAGCACATATAAGCAGAAGACACTTCACTGCAAAACAATGGACATTTCAAGCTAACCATAAGGTTTCTAGGTTTTGACATAAACACTGGCTTACATCCAAAACTCAGAGTGGCTTCACTGCTTCTGACAGTTCCAAAAATATTCGATACTACACAGACATATTTTCCAGCATCCCTTGATTTCTCTGGATTATTGATAATAAGTCTGCCTCCCACCATACTGTAGCGCTCCTTCGTTAAATCGATATCCCAGTTGTTGAGTTTCCACCTATTAAAAAAAAAAGTCAGATGTAAGATTTGTCCCCAGAAAAAAACCTAATAAGCATCATAATTTAAAAATTAACTCACAAACTGTGATAAACTATACAGGAACTTAATAATACACTACTACGTATATTTGAAGCTTTTCTTCAGCAAAAGCCACAGATTTTATGAACATTATAGGTGTTTTAAACATAAGAATCTCATTCTGTTTCAGTCTTCTCAGAGATGGGACATACATTCAAACGCAATCCATGTAGTACAGAACACCTGAACTGACTGCCAGTGAGCTAGCTAGTAATCAGGCACTGAAATCATAAACATATCATAAAATAGCTTTCCAAGGCCAAGCTGGCTAAGGGAATGTTTCTTCCACATCTTTGAAGTGAGATTTTCAAGAGTTTTTAGCAAAATTGCAGCAGGAAATGAAAATGCTTCATAAAGCCTAAACTGCCAGTGAAGTCAGTGCAATGACAGCGGCACGACTGATTTAAGAGCTGCTTCCTACATTCAGAAAATTGCCAGACACTCCCAGCTTAGTCCTTGTAAAACTCTGCCGTGTGTTTTCTGAGCTCCTGTAACTTCCCTTCACAAAGTATGAGAGGAACTGTCAATGAAGTCTGGCCCTTACTACTATGTCCACCAGGGGGGGCCCATAATCTTCTTCGAAAGGAAATACACTTTTCCTGAGCACAAACAGGAAAGACACAACTTGAAATACATTTAATGATCAAAAAAGTCTTGCAGCGTAAATGAGATTTGTGAACCAAGCTAAAGACAGGCATTGCTTTTTCAAATTAAGAGCACATACATTATGTGTTTCTTCCTTATTAAAAACTTGTATCAAATATATAAAATAATCATTGCAAAGGTGAAATCATAATTGTCATAGAAGGAAGTAATAAAAGTGGCATTACCACCACCACGACCAACAACAAAAGAAGTAAAGAGATAAAGAAATAAAGAAAGAAAAGAAAAAGCTAGGAAGGCAAGGCAAGGAAATAAAAAAGGCAGGATTTATTATTTAGGCTGTATAGGATCTTAGGGGCATTCTTGTTCAATATTTTGAGATATATTACCTGTCTGTACTATGAATAATAAATATATTGTCCAGAAATATCTAGGAATAACTGTCAGGAGCACAGCTTATGCTACATTGAAATAGATCAGAAAAGCATTGCATAAAATGCAGTTGGGAGGTGTAAGAATAAAAACAAAACATGGAAAATCATTTTCTTCTGAATTTATTAATTTAAAAATCAAAACAACCGTATTCGCATGGGTAGTTTCACTAGGTTCTGTTGGCCTTCTCACACGGATAGTGTATATCACTATTATTCTATGGTTCTAGACGGAAGAGCGCTAGAAATACAAGATAATTTTTCCAGAGCAACTTTATTCCTTTAAAGAAGAACTCTATAATTTAAGTAGAGCTTATAATCATTCTCTATGTGCTACGCTGCTTACATAGTCTTTTGCAGACAGGGAGTAGTACTCTGGATGAACTGTATGTGATGGCTATGTATATCTGAATCTCTACAGTGCTACACGGCTTCCAGATCTTTCCAAGTATGGGGAGAGCAAAGAAGAGAAATAGCAAAATGTAGAAAAAATAAGAAATAGCCATGTAGAAAAACTTATACTACCAGAGCTAGAGATGAGAGTCAAAAGCGATATTATAGTTACCTTCAGTCTCAGGTAGATCTTTATAAGTAGATAACAATCTTAACTGTGTTTTTCTGTCTTAGAAGACTGAGTTAGTTCCAGAAAGACAAATATTGGTGCAGACTGTAGGATAACTTAATGAAATGGATATATTTTGCTGACAAGAAATCGTATCTGCCCTTAGTTTGATCTGCCCACGACTAGAATGCAAACTAGTCAGAATAATGACAATCATAAGCACATTTAATTATACAAACAGAGAAGGTAATAGATAATAAATTCACACGGATGCCCTGAGATGAAAAATAACTGCTCTGTTAATAAAAACATACTTGTCATGAAAGAGGTTATATGTGTGAATTTGACACATTCATGAGCATCTCTTTACAACATGGTGGTGGCAGAAGCAACATAGGATACTCAGGCTCAATACCAGTCCTTCGTCTTTCAGAGTAAGATGGGATCAAAAAGCTGTTTTGATCCAAGAAGAACAAGGACTTGAAACTCAGCCATTCCTAACCTAAGGCTGAAAACCTCTGAAGTGTTTCTTAAAGGTCACTTCTTCATCTTTTACGTCTGGATCAGTATTCCTTTCAAAAGCCAAAAACATTTAACACAACAGGAATGTAGTATTTTCAAAACTGTCTAGACATTTCAGTGAATTTAATCCAGGTAGATTCTTACCCCAAAATAGCAAGTCTATCAATTTTTTCCTGTTAAGACAATCAATCATTTAATATCAAAACCTGAACCATTCATTGAGTAAAATACATGATAAGATGTAAAAATCAAAATAAGAGAGGTTACTTGTAAGTAGGAAAAGGAACTGCTCGAGCCCTGCAGTTCATTGAAACTTGTCCATCTGAAGATTCTTCTGGATAGATGGTATCAATGGGTTGCTCTTCAAAAACAGGTCCATAACCTTTGTTTCCCTCCTCTGAAAAATGGGTAGAGTCTGAAAATTAACCAATTATTTGTTATTAGCCAAAGTGAATAGGAATTTACAACACACTTACAGTATTCAAAATGTGAATACAGCTAAATAGCAAGCCCAGCAAAATCAAGTTTCATTTGCATCAGGAAATCCAGAACAGTATGGATAATAGTGCTGACCTTCCTTCACTGTCCTCTGAGAATGAAAGTAGTTTAAACTACGTTCCTGTATAACTACCTTCTTTGCCTTCTCTACAGACATTATCAATTATTTTTCACAGTTTATGCGAGACTTGATGAAGATAATTATGAATTGAAGACATGCCTTTAAGATACGCAGGTGAGACCAACTTATCTCACAGAGGCCAACAAATTCTCATAAATTAGGTCCAGACAGAAAACTACAGTTTAAACACGAACTGTTCATTATCTTACTACCTAAGCAGCTCCAGTTGATTTATAAATTAGGAAAGAATCTTTACTGCACCATACAAATAACTAATATTGGAGATCACAGTCAAGAATTGCATTGTTTCCAGAACATAGTTCTGTTCTTTCCAAGCTCATGTATGTATATAAGTTAACTCTCTTCCCTCCAAAATAAAATAAAGTAAAATAAAATAAAAGGAAGTCTCACACTTGAAACAATTTAAATTTGCCAAAACAAGCAGTTAAAGGTGAGTGAAAATCAAACAGGTTTGGAAACAAGTTATTTTTTCTTAATCTTTTTCCTCCATTTGCTGATGCTGTTGTAATGGTTGCAGGCTCTCCTTGACCCTGCTGCATTCCCTTCTCCTTCATCTCTTCCAAATGTGTAAGGCTGCTGTTCTTTGGGGTCTGTAAAACCAAGACTAGGAGCAAAGGTGGAAAAGCCTGGAAAAATTCTGCTCAGCAAATCCATGATGTAACTGTGGATTTTTTTTTTGTTTGTTTACTTCTTTTTTATTTTTCTGTGAAAGTGGCAAATATGCAAACAGTACATGTCCACTACCGGGTTCTCTTTCCATGCGTGTTTAGAGCCCTGTCAAATCCTGGAGACGCCTTCCAGAAGATGATGACAAAAATATTGTAAGATTAAGGAAACAAATAGTTTTCCTATAATGACCTTTAGAACAGACTGAATATTTTTAGCTTAAAAATTTCCAAAATCAATTATTAAGGATGGAGAAACCCTGCCATTTTGCAGTAGCATCTGTGCTGTGTATACAAAATGCAGTATGTCTTGTAACGTTACATTTAAAAAATGCAATGCAACAGACGAAAGTCCCTAAATAAAAATTACTATTTTGTACTCATCCTCATAAAATTCTTACCTTTGTCTTTAAAACTTTTTGGATTAAATTAGGCAGTTCTTATAAAATGTAAAATAGAAGGTAGAGTTTACCTATATAATTAAGTAATACAAATTGTCAGTATTAAAATATTATATATGCATAAAACAATCCTAATGTAAGTATTTCATTGTTTCTAAAATCCACATTCATAGATATACATTTCACAGAACTAGCAGTAAATTGTTTACAAGTGGATAAACATTAACTTTCCAGTTGAAGTTTGAGTGGAAATAATCACTATTTCCCTTGGGGACAGGAACAGATTCAAAAGGCACTCCTACGCTGTGATAGTCAGGCAACTTCATTTTTAAAATGAATTCATCTAATGAGAAGATAAGTCTTCAAAATAATGAAAGTAAAGCAACTAGAAAGAAATAAGAACTTTTGAAAAATGGCCTGATTTCTTTGATATTTTAGAACACAACTCTATGAAAAATCTATGTATTACTAGATCAAAAGAAGACAATTCAGACTGTAAAGGCAGAAATATCATATTTGCTCAGAGCCTTGAATGACTGAGCCACAGCCCTGACAGCACTTTCTGTGCAGACCTTAAGTATGAATATAGAATAACAATGGCCTGTATCAGGGAATAGCCATATCAAATGCAGCTGACTTTCCACCTTAGGAATCAAATGGTGTTACAGACCATTTAGGCTTTTCATGGCATGCATTTTTAATGCTTCCAACACTATTAATTATACTGAGTGAATGTCTGTTTCTTACACCTATCAAATATGCTTTATAATAGCACTTCTGCTGCCATCTATTATGAATTGAGTTTCAGATGTCTGGCTGAGTGGAACAAGATGAGCAGACTGCACGTCAGGAGGGGCAACCAATAAGCCCTTCATTTGAGTTCAGTCAAAAGCTGAATGCAGACCAGCAATACGCAAGTAGCACAGGGGAGAAAAAGGAAGAGAAAGGGTTTGTGAAAAGAACAGCAAGAAATTTTCACACTTTAGCGGAGAAACATGACTATGTGATGGTATTTGGGGACTGAAGAAGTGCACACAACGAGGACGAGAAAAGATCAGTTGATTGTGCTTACAAGAAAGAGGGGAGAAGTAGAAGCAGAGAAAAGAAAAAGGGAATGGATGCATTAGATAAACAAGATGAGAAGAAAAGCATATTCTCTCTGTTCTGGTCCTGCTTTAGAACAAGAGGATAGACTACATGGCCTCTCAAGGACACTTACTGCCCTATTTTCTGAGTAAATTTATTCTGATTTACATTTTAAATTAGAGCAAAAGGTATCATCCAGTTCTCACTGTCCAAAGCATTGTTCAGTGAATTCTGCAAACACGAATCAGAATTTTCAACAGGGTTAGAAGTTATTAGTAGTCTTGGTGAAGGTCAAGAAAAAAACTATGTAATTCACGAGATCGTGGATCCTGTGTAAGTAATGATGCTGCTAGGAGGCGGCCCTGTAACCTTTCTCCAAGCAATACTCTCCAGCTGCCATTTTCCCTCTAGCCCTTTATGCAATATCTCTCATGCTCAACTGACTACTGAAGTAGCTGGTAAAACTAA
Organism: Numida meleagris; assembly: GCF_002078875.1. Classification (NCBI taxonomy): domain Eukaryota; kingdom Metazoa; phylum Chordata; class Aves; order Galliformes; family Numididae; genus Numida; species Numida meleagris. Next base: position 29,206,438 of record NC_034409.1, on the reverse strand, counting down.
AGGGAGTGGACATCTATTTATTTCTAGATTTCTGGGTTCAGTTCTGGGTCATTTCGTGCCCTTATATGCACCCACTGCAGATAGGAAGAAGGTTGAGTGTGGATGGGGAGAAGTATGGGCACTTGAGCTTGAGATTTGAGAATCACGCGCCTGAGAAGATTTGTGATAAGACCATCCCAGGGATGAAGCTTGGGTTAGCTTGAAAAAGGAACAATGCAAGTGTTGGGCCTGAGGTTGTTTTGTGGGAGTGGTAAAATGACCTTTGGCTGCCTCTACATTACCATAATAAAAAGAAATAACATTTTCAGAGAGGCATAGCTACAGAACTGCTTAGGATACAAGTGCAAAAGAAACCAGAGGAACAGAGAGGAAACAGGCAAAAACTTATTTATGAGGTACTAGGAGAACACTGTCCTGTGTAGAAATCAAAATACAGACACAATTTATAGGCAGAAATGTGGGCAGTGTTAAGATAAGGGGAGAAGTGTAGGAAATTCTCATTGCCTAGGAAAGAGTGAGCAGGGCTAGCTTGCACACAAATGTACAAGTGCAGGATTCAGCTTCTCTCTTCTCAACCTCTTGTTCACACACTTCTTTAGAACAGTATCTGAAAAACACTGTTCTGAACAAATACTGTTTTAATAGCTAAATTAGTTCTGAAAAATTCTTATCAGTCGTATTTCCTTGGTTTGGTATTATCCTCCTTAAGACAAAGCATTTTAATGTAATTTCTAATTAGCTAGATTTTCCATGACTGTGTCCTAGTCTGTTCTAGATCTGATGCAAGATGTACATACTCCTCATATTCAGAGCAACATCTCTTTCATTTTTCCCATGTTTGACTTTCCCAAATACATGAATTTTAATCCCTTTAAAAACAGCAAAATACTCACTTTTTCTTTTATTGTAAAAATCATTTAAAAGGATGACTGATTACCTGTTGTTTCTACATGATCTATGTAGATCCTACCAATCCTACCATACTAAATCATCCCAAAAGGTGCCTTTTTGACTGATTCTAAAAACTGTTTGTGTAAGGCTTCATAATTTTTAGCATTTCTATTCCGTTACTGAAGCATGAGGTATGAAAACTTTTTTTTAATATCTAAATTTTAATACCTAAAGACCTTCAAGTTTCTAATTTTACGGAAAGTTCTTTTATTAGATCTGTGTTTCATTTTCTGATATTTTACCTGTCTCTTGAGTCTTTCCTCTTATAAGTATGAAATAACGAAGGAAAAAAATGCACAAAAAGCATTTGTGCATAACCACTCATCTTGTTCTCCATATCCAATGGAAGCCCTTAAACACAAACATAATATTCACATTCTACTTTGTATTAAGAAACTATGCTAACTTGGTATCACAGACATTATATAATCTTGAACTCAAAGTATAAATTTCAGTGGGTTGGAATTCTGAGCAAATAATTTTTCTGTTGAGAGAGAGCATCCAAATCTCTTTCAGACTAGTGAACTACTTCAGCCTTTCAAGGATCTAACACTGAAAATCCATTTTACTCATAGATTAAGGATAACCATAGAAGAATTCTATGATTTTATAATGTCATGAAGCAAAGCTTCTTATAATTATATAAATTACTGTGAGCACAATCAGACAAGAAAGCTAATATATATAATTTATCAAAGACCATTGTGAAGTTTTTTTTATTTCACAGAAGAAAACAGCAGTTCATGGGTTTATTTTTTCCAATAGGGAAAAGTAAATAAAACCTAAGTGTTTACATTTGTCCTATCCATTTTCAGATACAGATGGCTCAGATCATTCATATTTTTAGGGATTATTTTACAGTCTGTGTGGCAAGGAATATAAAATGCTTCAAAAGGCATTCTTATAGATAGTCTGGGTTTGTAGTGCACCAGTATCTCAAATCTTAATGAGATGATACAGAGGAGATAAACTTCAATAAATGAAAAGATAGCAAGAATAGCTATCCTTCTTTCACCTTTCTTTTTTACGCAGTCTACTTTCTTGTGTACGGTACTAAATTCACAGTGAGATTCTTGACATTGTGGGATTTATCTCATGTAATTTTAAAAGTTAAGGATTTCATCCAAACTAGTCATATATCAATTTTCTTTACAGGGTTAGGCAAGCACTTCCAGCAGGTAATTAATCTCATTCCCTTTTTATTAACCACAGAGAAAGACAAAAGTTGTATCATGTACCTAGCTCACAGAAAGTTAAAGCAAAGTCATACGAATCTTTCCATAACAGAGTCTGGGTTTATCAGTTTGACTGTGCAATGTGACCTGGAGTTTCCCAGGTGAGGCTACTGGCACTGAAGCCAAAATTAAAGCCTTTTCCTGGAGCTCCCATACCTGATAAGGGACGTGTTTTTATATAATTGGTTTCACTTGTCTTGCAGCAGCATAAAGAAACCTCTGTGGAAGGTCAGGGAGCACACGGTCAGACAGTACATTGATAGAAGTCCTTACCCTAAAGAGACTGTTCTTCCACTCCAGTGCAGCACCAGAAGTGCAACTGTACTTTCTGCTTCTTATTTGTTCTGCAGGGCTCAGACGCCCAAAGAACATGGGGAAGGTCAAGCATGAAGAGCTACCATTGTCCTTACACCATCACATGCTCAAAGATGTAACAGTGTATCTGTTCCTTCTCAGCAAAGTTTAATAACAATAATTTCTCCTGGAGGCCACGTAAAAAAAATATATATTTTTTTCCACAAACCTTACACAGAAATGTATTGAAATAATGATCTTCTCAATATACACAGGAACATAAACTCATATATATATAACTGATTGCTGTAGCAGATAATGTATCAGATATTTTATCAGACCTTAATGTTCCTTTTTTTTTTGTGTGAGCAGTACCTCTGAGTATCACTTACTGCCAGCACAGTTACTGCATTTGGATCTACAAATAATAAATTTTGAAGTATAGCTTTAATCTATAAAGTCCCTGGGGGTAAAATTACTGTCAGTCTGGATATCTGCCTCCATGGGACTGAGGGTGTAGGAAGTCCATAGGGCTTTCCTAAACTTATTTCTAATGAAGAATTTAGCTTTCGGATTAAATAGGACAGTAGATATGACAAAAGAGTATGAGTGAAGCTGAAGAGAGAAGTTCAGCAATTTTCTATTTTAAAATTTAAACCAGAAAAAAAAAACTGGCCCACACAATCTTTCCTTCCTTTTGGAGAGCGAGAGGGGACAGCGCTGCTCTGTGCTGTGCTCTGTGAAGGCTGCTTCAGCATGCCAGGCTGTTTGTTACTCAGAGAGACATAACTGCCTGAATTCCAACCCATGGAATAAGAGAGATGGGCCCAGGCTACTGCTTCCTGAGAATCACAGGCATGGTAATGGACAGAAGTTAGTAACTTCAGTTAGTCACAAAATCGAGAGACCTTGGAAGTCTCACATATGCCAAGCACAAACCAGTTTTCCATACACAAACAACTTTGCCATAGAAATGTACCTGTCTGTGACAACCAGCTACAGCAACCTCAACATGTTTCACAGGGCCGAGAAAGTGGCAACCCTCAGCATCTGGCACAGCAGCTGGCAGAAAGGACCCTACATCTGCTGCAGCACTGGGCTTAACTGAGTCAGACTACCCCCACCAATTTTTAACAACTCATTCTAGGTTCAATCTTTTTTTTTTTCCTATACCAGTTCCACACTTGGATAGTTTCAGAGACTTAGCAGCTTTCTGATGAGATGAGAATTAGCCTCTGGTGCATTGTCTTCCATGGCAGTTAAAGGAGCAAGCTCAAGTACAGCAGACTGCCTGCAGTGAGCTGCCTCGGGTTTTCATGGATACTTTTAGCAAAGGGAATCAGAAGGCTGATATAAATAAAACATGAAGAGAATCAAAAAGCTGATGATTTTAATCATGACCTTTGTATCACATGGAAGGAAAGCAGGAAAATGGGAAAGTAAACCACTATGTTTAGTGGTAGATGTGGCCCATAATAATTACACTTTATTTTACAATTAATATTTAACATCCATCATCATTCAAATTATCTGTTTCCTTCCACTTCGGAACAGTTGCCACAAGTGATCACTTACTTTGTAGGGAATCTGAAATGGATAATTCCTGAAATTTATTTGTTTAGGAACTTATTTGTACCAACTTCTGCCTGCCCCTTCAACATACTCATTCTCACATTTTGTGCAATCAATTCTCTGCCCAATCTCAATACAAAAAAATTAGAAGAAAACAGAAAATTCCCGAAGGGAAAAATATGCTGTAATTTTACTGTTAGTCTTCAGTAATGACTTCCTTGCATACCTCTCATTCAAAAAGAGACCAAAAAATCATGTTAAGACATCAGTTTACCTTCGTGTCTTCATGTAATTAGAATGATAATAAGCAAATAATGTTATAAATTAACATTTACTCTCTTTTTTAATTTGATAAATCTGTGAAAGATTACAAGTATGTCTTCATTTTCCACATTTTTTACAAGTTATGCCTTTTCATGTTGTCTTTCAGGGCAGTTACCTTCTATATTTCATGCAGGAGCTGTAGAATATTCACTTAGGAGTAAAAGCATTTTTTTAAATATTGTTCTTGTTTACAAAGTTATTTATGCTTTCTCTTTCTGGAATGTATGAAAGTGACCCACATTTCCTTTTAGAACAGAATTGTCATGGGTGATATATGGTATCACTACACAGTTTTTTTAAATGTTATGTATTTAAACTGAATGATCAGAAATGGTGGATATGTAGCTATGTGGGTATTAAATGTGACATTAAATATAAGATTAAGTCACTTCACCCAAATAATTCCCATTCTGTAAGGGCAAGATATTTTTAATGGATGTCTATTTGCATATTTGTCTCAGTTGCTCTAACATATCTTTAATCTTGCTAAATCCTTAAATTAAACTAAAAAAAAAAAAACAGAGAAGGAACTGCTTCTTAATAGAGGAAACAGCCAATTGAACAAAATGGAGCATGCGTTCACTTAACTGTTTTTAGGGCACTCAGGCTTCTGGAAATGCTCCCAGATCTGACACCACTGAAAAGGTGCTTTACTCAGTAAGAACAAGTTGCACGTCAAACAGGAAAAGATTAGTGTGTATGGCACCTTATGTAAAATACACTAACAAAGGAAATGATAGATTGCTGAAATGCAGTGAAAGGCTGGTAGTAAAACATGCGGTGCTATAAATAACTATGAATCCTTATGTTCAGAAACTACAGTGGAAGTATCCTAAGGCCCTAATCCTGCAAACACTTCTGTACATACTTTTCTTTGCTACTATCATTCAATTGCATAGTACAAAAATCTCAGACTCCAAGACCAGAAGACCAAAATTCGATGTACTAGCAGTCACTGCTGAAAAATAAAGGGACAATTACTTGAATGCTTTTCAAGATCTACAGACTGCATGCAAATAAGCTATCAATTTGCTTTACAAAAGTAAATACGTAAAAAAAATATGGATTTTTCTTTCTGTCTGCACATAAAACATTTCATTTCAAAGATAATTGTAAGAAGGTTAGCAGGTAGTTTTCTGATGGATAAATGCCTAATAATTCCATGGTCAGGAGAATATATTTTCAATAAAAGATGGTAATAGTTTTACTAAGGGATATATATGTAAGAGCTTCTTCTGGAAACATGAAGATCTTTAAGATCATCTTTAGAAAGGGTAAAATGATATTATTGTTTGCTTAAGGCAAATAATAATGAGACAGCACTGAAAGTTCATTAAAGGTCTCTCATATTATTTCAGGCACCTGACTGATCACAAAACTTAAGAACATAAGTAGATCCAGTTAAACAAGATTACTTCTGAATGTGATGTTAAGCACGTGTTCAAGTCCTGTGCTGGATCAGAATCAACTTGATTCTAAAAGCACCACAAACTGTGATGTGAGTCATGATGAAAAGTCACAGTGTCATCCGTAAAAAGTTTTCAAGAGATCCATGTCAGAAAGAAGCTAGTATAGGTGAAATTGTGTTGTTCCCACTGCTAACCAATATAAAATTATTTTCAATACCATTTTATTTTGTCATTCCATTGAGGATGATCTTCTGCTCCTGCTTCCTGTACCCTTCTCTATTTCTCTGCTAACCAATATAAAATTATTTTCAATACCATTTTATTTTGTTATTCCATTGAGGATCTTCTCCTTCTATTCCTGCTTCCTGTATCCTTTTCTATTTCTCTGACATTTAGCATTGTTAAATGTGTCAGCTTGAGACAGTCATTCAGTATCACTCTCATCAGTATTGATCTATCTGACATTGTTGTATCCTGTTACATATTTTCACATGAGAGAGGGACAAAGATCTGTTGACACAGCACATGGCTGGATTAACCTTGAATGTTAACAGCTACTGAACAGAAGAACCACGGACTCACTCATTACCTTAACTATCACTAACTCATCAAGTTCGATATCATCATTGCAAGCTTGGAAACCATATGACATTTAGAAGCATATTTTATACTGTTTTCAATGTCACAGAAAAGAGCATCTACTAGTACCCACAAAGCTCATTCTTGGGTCCTAGCTGGTCTGGGAATCAGACTAAATATCTCTACCAGGCTAGCAGGAAGGTAAACAGAGCACTTTCAGGTTTCTGAGCATCACGACCACATAGTACATTGTGATTATTTATCTACAAATGTCAAACACCCAGGAGGAGCATCAAATCATTTTCTAAGACCCAAACAGGGACATGGCATACATCATCAGTATTAAGTTTATTAGTCCACTTCATATTTTAGGAAAAAAAACTGTATCTGTCTCTGGGAATTGTGAATAATGCCATCTGACATGGAAGAAAGTTTTAAATTATGTAGATTTCAACTCATTTCATAGCATGTATTCGAAACTATTGTTATATCAAAAATCCAAGCTTTATATGTTTTCAGGTTTGAGGTGGGAAAAGTTACACTTAGCATTTACAGGAAGCTTATACGCTGAGGCAATAACGTCTTAATGTCCAAAAACTCATGATGAAGCATTTAATCATCTAGAAAGAAGACTCTGTTATGCCGATGGAGACACCAGCGTTAGCCAGAAAAACATTAGAGGAACATCAATCACCAAGAGCCAGTCAGCACTCACACTTGTGAAGGCAAGATACAAGATGGCGTGTCCCTGCTTCCTCTTATCTCTGCCGGTTAAAATTTGCAAGGTCTAGAACTGGATTACTGGACTACTAAGAAAGAGTATGTATGTTTATCATTAGTCATCAACTGACCACCACAACCTTGGACAACTCACCACTACCAAAGATCAGCACCCTCTGACACCAAGACATCCCTGAATCAAGGAGATGTGAACTGCTTTGCTTTGTTGTGTTTGTCTGTCTGTCTCTCTTTCCCTGTTTTCTATCTTTTCTCTTTATCTTCTTTTACTCTTTCACTCTTTGTAGTAGCTGTTGCCTAATACCGTCTCAGAACTTTTAGCATAAAAATAACTCCTTTTCCAAAGTACTCTTACCTGTAACACTTATTAATCATTATTAGCAAATTAGCCAATGTTACCTATAAGTAGAGCATTAACTGTTGCTGGGTTGCTCTCAACAAACTGATTTGTATTATTTCTCTGAGTCTTGGATGACTCCATTGCGGCAGCAACCCCTGCTGACTAGGGGGGGCATGATTCTGGAGATAGAAAAAGATTCACCTTCCTCGAAACCCACTAAGTGGGACGAGACACCTGCCAACAAAGTCCTTCATGAGCCACATATTTTATTATGTAGTTTCTCTTTTATAACAAGTTTCTAGTATGAAATGTTCCAACTCTTCACAAAACAATTTTATCCATTTATGCCTAAGAATGAAACAATGAAGTTTGCTTCTCTTCTTAGAATTTGCCAAAAAAATTATATAGTACTTTTCAGCATACATACATTTGCCTATTAGGTGACTCCTCCTTGGAAATATAAGAGCTATTTCAAAAGTTACTTAAGAGCCTAACAACTTGATCTTGTGGGAAACATAGTACTCAGCAAATTAGGAATGAATTTAGAGTGTGTTACTACTCTGCACAATCTCCCCACACAAGTGCATATGAAATATCAGCAACATAGTAATAAAATCAGCATGCTGTCTAATGGCATCCTCACTTATACATCACAGTAACTGTCCTGTATTGAGAAGACTTGTGTCATTCTGGCTTTTTGGCTTACTAGCTTTCACTGAAGTGATTTTTGAAAATAAGGCAATAGGTTCCCAAAATAATGGAAGTGGTTTTGACATTTTTACCCTTGGACTATCAGCTCATTTTGCACAAATGAAAATGGTTCTTAGAATGGCAAGCTGCCTTTTGAGACCTGATCTGACCCAAAATCAAATATTACCTGACTCTGCAACATAACATCTCAAGGTAAAAAGTACAACAGTTTGATTAAAAAGAAAAAAATTGAAGGAATGGAGTAACATTTTTTCTACTGTTTCTTCTAATAGCCAAATGTAATCAAGTACTCATTAAGCACAAAAAAATAAAGCCCTTTGCAGTTATTAGTTAGTATTTTGTTGCTGAAACAGACTCTTAATTCCTTTGGCCCAAGGTTATTCTCCCAAGTGAAGATACAATAAGGTTCATTGATTTATATGGGATATGATAAAGAAATGCCTGAAATCCAAACTCAGCAACAGGATATGAATTTAAAGGAAGTCAAAGGCAATGAAAAAGTATGTTGGGAGGTGTCAGAGGAAAGAGAAGTAGAGTCAAATATTACTAGTAATAGGCGTGAAATAACTTTTTTGGCAGTGGATTGACAATCATCTTGATGTTCCCTGAGGAGTGATTCGCTGCTCTCATTTGCCTTGCACTGCTCAAAGTGCACTCTGAAAAGCAACCCTTATTACAGCTGACTGTTATATCACTAAGTGAAAGACCAAATTACTTACAGCTTTTCCATCAGCTTACATCTGCAAGGCTACATTTCAAGCACTAATTTACCTGGAAAATATATACTGCTCCTGTCTCATGGCAGATGATCTCTGCATAAGCTTCCAATGCACTGATTTGTGTAATGTTTGCTTCCCTTCATTCAAGTACTTGCGCATTCTCCTCTGATGGAAAATGGCTAGTCATTGTTAATTTTTAACTTCTGCCCTTGATTATCATAAAACATAAGTGGCTAAAAGTTTGGGTTTTTATTGCAGAGAAAACTCCAAAATTCTAAAAATCATATTTTTCACTTTTGGAAAAAAAAATAAATCTTTGTAAATTTCCTGCAATAGGAAAAAGATCTGTTTGAAAACAGGCAACAATCCTTGGCTTATAGAGCGATAAAATAACCGTGACCCTTGCAGGCCTAATTCTGAAAATCTCAAGTCAACATGACATTCAGTTTTTCAGTTTCCTACCTTCCTGTTTTCCAGATGCTTCCAGGAGGTATTTCTGGAGGCTCACAAAATTTAATCCAAAGCAGGAAGTCTCAGTACTTTCAGGCTTTTTCACAGCTATCTTTGAACTTGAAACAGACTATATGGTGATACACCTGAAAGGACACTGGTTCTGAAACTACTGTTTTTCTGGCTCCAGAGCAGATCATATACTACATCTTCTTAGGAGCCATTCATGTTGCAGAAACCTTGACTGGTGATGTTGGTCATGAACTGGTTTGCCCGAAGGAACTTAGCTTGTAGAAGCGCCTTAGAACTGTCAATCCAGTACTACAGTATGCAACATGAGCCAAATACACTTCCAGTGAAACCCCGTGTTTACTTAAAAAATGTTGAAAAAAAGTTTTGAATGTTCTGCTTTCAAAATCTGCTCCCTGCTAACTTCTCTCTTCGATGTGATCTTGTGATCTTTACTCATAAAACATTCTCAATTTCCACATTCCCTGTTACTACTTCCATTGCTAGCATTCCTCTTGATAGCATTGTGTGTGGAAGAATACCTCCTAAAACTTGACCTGATCACCCTGATTATGCTCCCTCTTTTCCACAGTATCTTTCACTGTTTAACCATACTGTGAACACTCTCAAGCAACCCCCTATATGTCTGCAGCTATGCGTTTACTGGTTTCTATCTGATTTTCATTGCCAAGAAATATATTGAAAACGAAAATTTGCTATGATTAATTACCAGCAACTCTAGCACTCATGTGAAATGAGAAACTCTTTAGCGAGATTCAAGTGCTAGGGCAGAGCAAAGACGGCAGATTCAGATATAATCTAAAAGGGTGCTAAAATGACCAGATGATAGAAGCAGACTTCTTAATTCAAATGGCTATTCAATTAGGGATGAAAAATAAAGCTAGTGTGTGTGTGTGCTACTCAGCCTTGTTATAATACACTGGAGATAATGAACTCCCTCTGACTGTATAACACTACAAATCCTCCACATTGGAAGACAGCGCCATAATCTTTTTCACTCTTGAATTAAGTCTTACATTTGGCTTTTGATTAAAATTCATGCAAGTCCTGGATTTATTCCTTACCAGAATATAAGTTAGGAATTTCATTTGAACTTGAAGAGCCTTCTATAACCAGCTCTACTGGAACCTCCCCATATTCAAATCCCTTCACACCAGTGCCTTCCATTCAACTCACCTGAACCTAACACAGCCAACTACAGTCAAGTGAAAGATAAAGTATTGCTATGAATATATCAATGCATACTACATGCAATATCATCATACTCAACTTTGTTCTTTCTATGTAAGTCACTCCAAAAGTAATGCCTCCTACTTATTTCCATTGAAACTATAACAAAGAGCACAATAACACAATTTGATAGAGCAAATTTGCAGCTACAAAGCACTATTTTTCAACACAGTCACCACCATTAGCTGTGCATTTTCACCAGTGATGAACAAGAGCCTGCATGCTGTGCTCCTAAAAATCTGCACACACAGAGGTGATCCACTGCTGAAATGCACCACCGACAGTCTCACTGTGCTCACATCCACTGTTTGGCCTCCAGAAACATTCAGATATTCCATGTGAGACACCATTTTGTCAGACTGCCCCTCCGCTGCAGTCTGTTGTGCGACAACAAAATGCAACACAATATTGGCAGGAAGTTTCAATCTCTACTGCCATACCACCAACATCTGCCTCTGATGTTGTGGGACAACATAATAAAATAGAGGGCCTTAATTTTGGAGCAGATCTTGTACATCGCTTGCTATTGACATTCATAGAACATCACCTTCTAATGTCATTCTATGGCACTTGCAATGCGCCATGATCTCTGGTTTCTGGGCACAAGTGCAATGTACATAATACACAAATAATAGCACTAATCATTAGCTGATTATTAATAGCTGCCCGTGAAGGAATTAACTGGACATTTTTTTTCAGTGGTTGACTCATACATCTTTTTTTACCAACCAACGTTTAGCCCTTGCTTGTCTCCTGTAGTTGATGATTTTGTCTAATATCAGAATGAATTCACATGTAATGTTACTGATGATAGCTGACAGCCTTTTTTCAGGAAAATTCCGATGTTAAAGTGGTGAAATTTAATTTTTTATTTTGGTGCCATCAGCAATTCTCATGTCTTAACAAAGACAAAGCCCTTAAAAGACGTAATAAATACAATGTAAGAGATTACAATATTTTAAAGGTCTTCATTCATATTAGGTGTCAGTATATCCTCCAATAAACTCAGATATGGAATAAAGATCGAAGTTTAAACCCTTCACAGAATAAAATAGTATTCTCTTTAAATGAAAAAGTACTCCCGTGAACTATGAACTATGGAGTAGCTTCCTATAGGCGGTGAGCTTATATCACAATATTAATCATATTTTCAGACTCAATAATATAAACAACATCATTTCATGACAGTGATGTTGAGGTGATGCCTGCAATGGTAGGCCAGACTGAGCAAGAACATGAACTGCTAAGTTCACTGGAAGATTAATTAACTGCATAAGCAAACCCACAAAAATGTTTTATAAAATGCAGTAAAAAAAACTTTACAATTAACTTTCCCCTCATAGTAAGGACCGACTTACAGCCTACATTGATACATGTTAGAAAATAACCACATAATTCATATGAATACTTGCACTTCTCAAACCTCAGTCAGTCGTTTTTTATATGCACAATCTAATTATTCTGCTTTTTACATGCTGAGATCTTAATTCATGCAGTCTGTACGTAAGCAAAATGTTCTCTTTCTTGAGCTCTATACTGGCAACCCAATTCATGACAGCAACTAAAAACCAGCATTTATTTAAGTTGGCAAGGATGTTTGAAACAGGCTTTACAAATCTCAGAGCTGTTTGGAAAGGCTGGAGCAGGAAGTAAATTTTAATCCAGAATTTTAACTTTCCAAACAGCTCTTCTATCTTTTAGAACTGAACCAAAATTTGAGTTGCAAAAATCTCTGTAATTTTAGGTATCAGAAATACAGCTCCTGCAAGTTTAAAATAGTCACATCTATATTTATGAAAAGTTTTACTATTTATAATTTCCAATTAAAGTTAGTATATATAGCATTGCCCCACTCTATTATGAAAACTACTACTACAGCGTCCTAGTAGGAAATTCTAATTTTGTGAATTTTAGATGGTGACAATATTAGAGAATTTTGTGCTTATTTTGTCTTCTTCATTCTTCTAATCATCCCGATTATCAGTGCACAAATAGATGGTTGATACATTTTTATAACCTTAGATAAACCTAGAGGAAATGATTCTGTATACTGAGTGGGCGTAGCCAAGAACAATTTTAAAGTCCAGATCTGCATTTGTTCTAAGCTTTTAGTTACTTACTTCCAATGTAGTAAGTACGCTTCCCTGCTCATACTTACTCACATTTATTAATTCATTGTATTGCAACCATACAAAAAGTGAAATTGACCTTGGAATGCACAAAACTGAAAACAGTTAAATGAATTTACGCATCTTACCTGCCACACAGAAGATGAAACAGAGTGTAACAAGATGACTGATGAAGAGCCTCATGGTTATCTTCTATTCAGAGATGATCTCAGAAGGAATTCTGCCTTGCAGCACAAGTATTCAGAGAACTAAAACCACCTGATTAGAGAGAAAGAAAAAGGAGTGAATAATTCTGACATAAAGCTTTATCTCATATCATTTATGGGAATTTAAATTCCCATATTATCTGTCTAAACCGAATACTTATGAGTTAATATAGTAGAGCCTTTTGAATAATTAATGTATTGCTGAATTTTCTGGATTAAATTAATTATATCTTTTATTCAGTCAGCACACTCTTTAGAAGTCCATACAATACTCAGCTCTTCTGGTGGTAATAAGTTGTATAGTAACTGTCAGTACTGAACATCCTCTTTTATATCCATCTTCCTAAACCAAAACTATGCTTTGGATTGGATCTATATCATTTACAGATTTCAAATTATTAGAAATACTAAATATTATATAGTTTGTGGCATTCTATCCTCCCTGATCTCAGTAAATACTACACATTAATTAATGATTTTTAAATCTACAATAAGAAAATTACAGTGAAACCAAAGCACACGAACCTTTTTCAGGGCTAATTACTTTGGCTAGTATATAGTTCCTTTAATAGTTTAGCACAATTAATGTTCCTATGGAAAAGCAGTATTAGTTTTTATCTGTTTCCTTTAAAAAGCTGAACATAATGATTCCTGCAATGTCATATTTAAAGTTTTCTTTTCTCCCTGTGAGAGAAATTCTGCCTGAATATATACTAAACTGAAGTTAATGGAACACGTGACTTTGTTTGAATATGCTGAGATTTTTAGTTACCTGAATGCTTTACTTCCATAATGCCTTTTGCTTTTCTCAACCAATGTTTTGCTAGACTTTTCCTTCTGGTTGGTGGCTTTGTCTGTTTCTTCAGGGCACTGCATCAGCATTTTTGCACTGTGTGATTTCCTGTTTTCTTTAATGGGTTTCTTGCCACGCTTTCATGAAACCATCTTTTATATGCATCACATCTTGTTCATACTCAATCTATGCCCTCTTGATTGGCTCCATTGGAGCACTGGTTAAGCTATGACCTTCACACAAAGCACTGTTTCCATCACTAACATAATATTGCTCTATCTTGGGCATGTGGTGATCTTATCCGTTCTGCTCAGTTAATAAATTTTGTTACAATTGCATTACGCGAATTTGCTCACAGGTACTTAAATACCTTTTAGTAACATGTGTCCCAGGAGATGTGCACGTTCAAATGGCTTTTTCACTTTTAGCAGGATGCAGTCTTGATGCTCCTGTTTTCCAGGCTTCCATGACAGGTATCAATGACTGACCACAGCTTCTGCCTTTCATCTAGACTCTTGATCTTCCCAGGTCAAAGTTTTTACTGCACTGTTCTCATTTTGCACAAAATTACTTCAGATCTTGTTTGAAAACTGCTCAGTTTCCTACCTCAAACACCAAGAAAGAGGCAGTTTTCAATGTCAAAGCACAAGTATAAACATACCGAACTCTGTAAGTATGCTTGGGATAAATGCTGCTGTGATTACCAGCAAGTCTGTGAGCTGCTGCTCCATATGCCTGTCTCAGTTCCTTGTCTTATGTCTCTCCCTGAGGCAACTAAGAATACGTTTCTGCCATCAGGGCTTTTCATTTGTCCCTTGTTCCTTGTCTTGAAAAACCTCCTAGACCCTTGGGGCTGCTGTTTTACTACCACCCAGGGCTGCCCATTTCTCCTCTCTAACTCTACCTTGTGACCCTCAGATTTGTCTCTGGCACCCAGAGATAGGCTCAGGTCAGCAACAGCAGTCTCAGCTGCTTCTTCTAGGGTTCACCTACATTAATGTTTCTGTTCAAATTTAGTAAAAAATTGCCTGGAGGGATTGTATCTAGTGTGCTCCAGATGCTAATGGGTATCCCATCCACAGCACCATAAAGAGCTGGTTTGAAGTAAAACTTTCAAAACATGTGCGATTGACCAGTAGATCCACAGCATCAACTTTTGTTCTACACTCTGAGTGTGCTGGCTGTTAGCTAACAGCTGTTGCCTCCTTTACCCATTTTCATCAGCAATCACTAGAAGCTCTCTGAGCAAAAAGTTAGTTTCCATTTTCCTTGCCCAAGCACTCAAGCACACAGATTTTCAAATAATGCTGAAAAGGCACTTATTTGAACATGCCACAAAAATTAAGGGAGCTTTCCTTGAAGAGAGTTTCATAGGATGTTTTATTAAGCTCACAGTGTAGGAAAATGGCAGGAACTACCAAAAGAGAATCTTTTTGAGTCAGGAATTACGGAAGCTTCATACTTTTTCCTAGATCTTTATCAATGAGGTCAAAACCATATTAGTTGCTTTGATCCTGAGAATCTTGAGTGTTACATGAAAAGGATATTCAGCAAAACAAACAGAAGACATGAACACGGTTCCCAAGAACTGGGATTGATTTGGAAACATCCCCTTGAAAAAGGCTCTTACTTTGATAACAAATGCATATGCATCTTGTAGTTGGATTCAAGTGCTGGATTTAACAATGTCACTCTCCTGCTTCTCTTAGCTCTGAAGTTTCTTCAGACTTCAGCATTAGAGTTTTCTTTGCCAGCTAAGGGATATTCACAACTATCTCAGCCATCTGCTTTAAATGGAGGAGGTATGAGCTACTGCGTCTCTGTGATGACTCAAATAGACAGAGGTAGGTTACACCAACAAATCATTTTGTGTATTTGTCCAGTATCCAGACCCTGACTTTGAAGCTTCTTTTGGTATGACACTGTCTCTCCTGGAACATTTATTTCAGTGACAGGAATTAAATTGCACAGTCATTCTGAAATAATGCACATAATTAAACAGCAATGAAACAGTAACTCTGTTGGGAGCAATAATAATTACACAGTAACTCAGGGTCATAATAACTGTGCTCAAATGCATCGATAGATGAAACTGTTAAGAGCAAACATTTGCTCTCTCTCTGACATTACAGACATCACTGCAAATAGCAGACCTCTCCTCCCTCTCTTTTGCAGAATTCAGATTCTTTCTGGAATATTACTTTGTTCTCCAGATCTCCGGAAATTCCTTCCTGTTGGCTCAGAAAATGTAGTTTGAACACTGGTTCAAATTACAGTAAATAAAAATCGTGTCAGTAAATGCTAAAAATACCTCATTTTATTCAGATACAGAAATATCCCCCCTGCCAGGATTAAAATCCTTGCCTTGCTCTCACTTATTTCAGCTGAGTGGGTTCTGTCTATGTAGCACATCTCTCCTGATTTATCTCAGCTTGCAGACAAGAAGTGAGGCTGCTTCACATTGCTCTGGTGAATTTGGGCAGCACTGCCTGCTATTAGATGAGACAGCACACGGGTTATCTTCTGCACATCTGAAGCAGCGTGACTGTAAGCGATGGTACCGCCCAGCTGACTGAGTGTGAGTCCGGGCATATTTGAGGCAGCAGCTCTCCCACCGGGGGCAGCTCTGTGGGCTGCAATGCTCATGCAGTGTCATCCTCTGTCTTTTTAACTTTACAGCTCTCATCCTTTTTTCCTTGCAGAGAGAGAAGGATATTGTTGCCTTGTTAAAAATAATTCCCTAACAAAAGAAGGATCATTAGTACAACTCACTTCTCTGCCTGTAAAAACAGAGTGATCACATGCCTGGATCTACGCCTTTTCATCTGCACAGTATATTATCCTCTTTTTTTTTCCTAACAACAAAGGATCACAATTTCAGCAAATGAAAACCACATTTAAAAAATGCCTGGGTCGCTCCAAAAGTAATGCTTCCTATTTATTTCCATGGGAGCTACAACAGATACAAAGAGCATAGTAACACTGTTTGGTAGAGCAAATTCTCAGCTACAAAGCACTATTTTCCAATATAGTCACCACCATTAAATGTGCATTTTCACCAGCAAGAAACAAGAACCTGCATGCTCTGCTGGTAAAAGTCTGCAGCAGTAAACGTGACCCACTATCACTACTGTAACTGCAGAAATGCACCGCCCACTGCCTCACTGTGCTCACATCCACTGTTTGGTCTCCATAAACATTCAGCAAGAACCAATGAATGACAATGGGTGCCGTTTTTTCTGCGTAGAGGAATTCAGTGACACACCTTTGCTTCATCCGCACTTCCATGTCAAACACCATTTTGTCACACTGCCCCTCTGCTGCCAACTGGTGTACGGCAACAAAATGGAATGAGATAACGTCGGGAAGGTTCAATCTCTACTGCCATACCACCAGCATCTGCCTTTGATGTCATGGGGCAGCACCATAAAATAGGAGGCACTACTTTCGAAGCAACCCTCATATATAATGCAATAAGCAAGCACTTAGCTGCAACTGTATCCAATTTAATTACTATCTAATGCTCAGTAGAACATTTATATCCCTTTTGACCATTTAGTTTCCGAGAAGAGCCAATCTCAACTGCAGGTCTTTGCCTTTCTAGATTCAGGAAATCTCCTTCTGGTGAGCTGTCTGGAGTGTAGTCCTCTCAGAGACAGTGGGGAAGAATTGGGACACTGGCTGCTTAATAGAGAGCGTGTTCGATTTTGAGCATGGGTTCCTCCCAGAACTGCTTTGGAGGCTTTTCAGTGTCTCAGGACGCTTCATGATGATCAGGGTGCTCTCAAGACAAAAGGAAAGAGCTGCCCCTCTACACTACCAGATCACAAAGATTCCTTAATCTCTCAAAAAGACCTTTAGGAAAATGTCTAAATTTTCTTCCATATTCTCTGTGGCTTTCTTCAGATCTTCACTGAATACCTTTTGACTTCATTAAGAAACAAAAGACACTTGCTTCACAGCTATGAAATAGTCTGGTTTACAACACTTCCCTACTTGATGTAAAACTCATAACCTAGGCATAAAAGTGAAGGGAAAAGTGCAGGTAAACAGAATAAAGATCGTAAGATCTAAAGCAGTATCAATAAACTTCATAAATTGTCAGAAATTAAGATAGGATAGGCAAAAGGAAGAAAGTCTGTAGTGGAAATCAGAGCAACAGGGAGGATGCTTAAGGGGTGAAGAGGAAGCAAAGAAACAGAATTCAGCATTAGAGAGGGGAGGGACAGTGGTGGGATATGTAAGTGAAGTGTAGGATGATGGCAGCAACAAATTACCCCAAAGGGGAAGAAAAAAAGAAAGACGGAAAGAAAGACGGAAAGAAAGGAAAAGGGACTGAGATGTAGGTAGGTGAATATAGATGAGGATGAGAAGTCTGCACTATCCACAGCAAGAGACCAAAGGATTGAAGGAACAGAACTGATGCAGATGAGGATGTTTATTTTATCTGTTGTATATCAAACTAGACTAGCACACAGTAAAAAGAGAGGAGCTAGGAAAAAAAAAATGACAACAGAGAATCAGCTTGCAGTTATGTATTAGAAAAATAACTAACTACCAAGACTGGAAGAGAGTGGAAGAAGAAAGGTAGTCAAGTTGTGCGTATCAGTAAATCTCAACTTCTACCATAATGGGATTTTCCCTTCCTAAGGCTTTCAGGATGGGTCCAGCATGATTGCTGCAGCTCCCAACATCTGTTCAGGGCTCCCTCTTAGAAATTACTAGCACAGAACTGATAGAGAGGGGGCAAAGAAACATGCTTAGGAGCTCTGGCTTGGTACGCTTAGCTAAGAGGTAAATCAAGATTCTTGTTGCAGTTCTCATTTCCTGCTGTATTATTATAATTATACACATTCAAGTTTTGGAATTGGTAGAGATTCCATCCAGATTAGACTATAAATAGATACAATAATCTAGAGGAAATCTCTGGTTCTCCACCCTTTTTCAAAACATGAATATATATAATTGCAATAATTCACCAGTAAATTAACATAGTGGAAAGTTATAATCAAAGCTTTTAGAAGCAACACAATACTTCAACCTAATCAGTATTTTCTATTTGTTTTTATTTCAGGCTCTTTTAGTGATTTTAGTAAGCATCTAAGTGCTTGTTATCTTGATTTTCTTAGAAGAGGTTGCATTTTTTGCTGTGAAGACTAAAACGTCATAAATCTTAATACTTGCTCAGTATTTCAAATTATCAATAAACCTTTGAAGTTAAGAAAATAATGATGCACACTGAAAATTACCTATTGTCATCTTCTACTATTTTAGTCCTTGCAATTTAATTT
The DNA here is from genome assembly GCF_002078875.1 of Numida meleagris. Taxonomy (NCBI): domain Eukaryota; kingdom Metazoa; phylum Chordata; class Aves; order Galliformes; family Numididae; genus Numida; species Numida meleagris. Next base: position 29,187,437 of record NC_034409.1, on the reverse strand, counting down.
TGTGATCAATCAGTTTTTTGAATTTTAGGTAAGATGATGACATAAGAAAGTGCACTGCATCTTATTCAAAAGCCTGTCATCCACAATCCCTCAATTTAATTCTGAAACCACTATTTTAGCCACTAGTGTTTACTATTGTCTGTTACCAGAAAAGCCAAATATCTTCCCACCACACAGATTAATCTCACTACAGTGCTCTGGGATCACTGCAAGTAAACCTCCAAGTTGGCCCTGATCATATAGCTAAGTTTACGAAGGATTTTCAGTGATAGCTGGCTGTCCCTTAAGGGCCTAAGAGTAGCTTTAATTCCTTTCACAAAGATTTGTATAGAAACATTTCATTTCCTCCTGATCAGATTTGATTTCTATAATTACATTCTTCTTTTTTTTTGCCATATCTGTCCAAGTGGAAATGCAAGTTCAAATTTCTACCTTCCAAAACCCATTCTGTTTGCCCACTGTCCCAAACAGTCAGCCACCAACAGTGAAGCTTCTGGTACTTTCTATACTACTCTTTTTTAAACAGTATAGCTATTTTTTTCATATCACATGAATGAAAGCCAGCTAAGAAGCTCATCAATTTGATGGCCCATAAATAAGATGTTCTTCTTGAACAGAATGAACACTTTCAAGCACAATATGCAAAAACATAACAAGCACCCAGTGTGTTGGAGCAAAGAGCAGTCTAACACCACCCACTCCCAATTCATTTTCTATTGTTTACAGATGCTATATAAATAACTAAATAGTTCAATTCTTCCACAAATACTTATAAAGCTGCTCTTATTGCCTTCCTTTTAACTGAAACACTCACACCTTAGGCTTAAAAGAACAAACATCCTGGCACACGATTGACAACATACTCAGAGTTACTCGATTTATACCTTTCTAGCCCACCCTTTCCTTGGAAGCTGTAACTTCTCCTCAAGAGTGAAGCATAAAGATCACAAATTCCTAGACATGTTTGAGCCATTGCACCTATTCTACAATGCAAGAATACATAATGTCTATAAGAAGAAACAAAAATGTGTTAAGAAGCACTACATTCAGAATATTGTTATAAGATACAGAAGATACTACAGACCTGAACGCCAACTTTATTGTTACAGCGCAATTTTCTAATGCACTCTTTTTTTCCAAGTAGGAAAACATGCTGGTATTTAATCACATTGTGAATGTAACCCTCCTGCTTCTTTTATATTTGCACATCTAAGGTTCCAGATTTCAAGACTCAGTAACTTCTTCAGTCTGTTGCTCAGTAAGTACTTTGTTTTTCAGTTAAGCAATTAAGGAGCCCTATGGAATTTTCCTTTGCTTGCCTACTGCATCATTCCCTCTATTTTTTTTCCCACAGTTTGTATTGGCTTTCTGTTATTTTGTCCTCTCAGATAGCTCATGTCACTAATGAGATATCATATTTTTCTTATTTGCATTCACAGATTCATTATAAATCAAGATTCTTCTCCCTGCAAGGGTTTTCCAGTGGATACATTTTGAAGTTAATCAGTGACTGCAATGAAGGGTCAGTTACTGCTTGGTTACTCTTCTCGAGTTGTTGAGCTGTGAAAAGGTTTTGCTTTGAAATGTCTTCAGATAAGGCAGTACTGCTTACCAGTACTCACACATTCCTTAATCATCATGTCAGTAGCAAAGGGCCTGGCAGCCAGTCCTCCAAGCCTCTATTCATATGTTTTGCTCTATCAGCAATTGGCTGTTCTTTCTTCTAAAGTAATAAATAAGAAAAAGATCACTTATTGCTGCCATAATTCATAGGCATCACTCACACTTTTCTGAAAGCATCCTGTAAGGGATGCTACTTAAAGATTGCCTGGTAGAGAATGTCAGCAAACCAAGATCAATAAACGAACACAGAGCATCATGCAGAGCTTACTGCTCTGTTTCTATCGTAGAATCATAGAATGGTTTGGGATCAAAGCGACCTTAGAGATCATTTTGTTCCAACCCCCCCTGCCATAGTCAAGGGACACCTCCCACTAGACCAGGTTTCTCAAAGCCCCATCCAGCCTGGCCTTGAACGTCTCCAGGGTGGGGGCATTCACAACCTCACTGGGCAACCTATTCCAGTGTCTCACCAACCACACAGTGAAGAATTTCTTCCTAATATCTAGTCTAAATCTACCCTCTTCCAGTTTAAAGCCATTTCCCCTCATCCTGTAGCTACCTGCCCTTATAAAAAGTCCCTCCTCAACTTCCCAGTAGGCTCCCTTCAGGTACTGGAAGGCCGCTATAAGGTGCCCCCAGAGCCTTCTCTTCTCCAGGCTGAACAACCCCAACTCTCTCACCCTGTCCTTGTAGGGAAGGTGCTCCTGCCCTTTGATTATCTTCATGGCCCTCCTCTGCAGCTGCTTCAGCAGCTCCATGTCCTTCTTGTGCTGGTGGCTCCAGAACTGGATGCAGTGCTCCAGGTGGGGTCTCACGAGAGCAGAGCAGAGGGGCAGAATCACCTCCCTCAACCTGCTGGTCATGCTCCTCTGGATGCAGCTCAGGATCAGGTATACTAGCTTCCGTTTGTATCTTACAGCCCGATTAGCTCAACCTTGAATCCAAGATAATCAAATCATAGAATCATAGAATTAGCTAGGTTGGAAAAGACCTACAAGATCACCTAGTCCAACCATCCACCTACCACCAATAACCCCACTAAACCATGTTTCTCAACGCTATATCTAAGCGTTTCTTGAACAATTCCAGGGTCAGTGACTCCACCACCTCCCTGGGCAGCCCGTTCCAGTGCCTGACCACTCTTTCAGAAAAGTAGTGTTTCCTAATGTCCAGCCTAAATCTCCCCTGGCGCAACTTGAAGCCATTCCCCTCGTCCTGTCACTAGTTACAAGAGAGAAGAGGCTGATCCCCAGCTCACTACAACCTCCCTTCAGGTAGTTATAGAGAGTGATAAGGTCTCCACTGAGCCTCCTCTTCTCCAGACTGAACTATCCCAGCTCCCTCAGCCCCTCCTCATAAGGCCTGTGCTCCAGACCCCTCACCAGCTTCGTCACCCTCCTCTGAACACGCTCCAGGGCCTCAATGTCTTTTTTGCAGTGAGGGGCCCAAAACTGGACACAGTACTCGAGGTGGGGCCACACTAGGGCTGAGTACACAGGGAGAATGACTTCCCTACTCCTACAGAAATACATCTGGACTCTACAGTTAGCATGGAAAAAAAGTCACCATGAATATAAACAGATAACTATTACTTAAAATGAGCATTACTTCACATGATAAAGAAAAATTTTTGGTTACTTCAGCCAGCATCTTTCAAGGGGCAAAAAATATTAACTTCTCAAAAAAAATTAAGACCATAAATGTCATTATCTTTCAGAGTTTCAATTTTGTTAAAGTTTAAAAAAGAAAAAGAACGCTGATTGCTTCAAAAGCTCAGAATATCATCTTGAAATTAAATCTCAGGTATATTAGATCCATTTCTAAGAAAAAATCATTTGATGTTTCAGAAAACTCAAAGAGATTATGAAAACCTTTATAGCCCTCCTGACATTTTCTATCTGATTTTCCTATTTTTCTGAATTTAGTGATACCTAGTATTTCATCACTAAATGAAGACATGGGAATTAATCATGTGTATTCAACAAGCTCATAGCAGATGTATTTATATCTATAAAAATTTAACGGTTTTGTTCATGTAATCTGTAACTTTGGACACTGTATGATATATTTCCTATAGCACAGCCAAAGACAAGCTCTGTGGGAGATTTCATCTTCAAGCTACATGTTTCCTAGCAACTCTTTTTAAATCGGAGTAGCTTTTTTTAAAATTTACATCAATCACTTGCAACTGTTGAGAATGCTTAAAAACATCTCTTTCATCCTGTGAATAAACAATTTCAATCACACTAGCAGCTGCAAACAGTAGAAAAAAGAAAACCAATTCAATGTTTACTAGAATTTGCTAGTACATTTTTGAATACTACGTCATTTGTGCCTTTTGGTTTAAGTTTACACATTTCAGAATAGCTATGGGTGAGATCCATGGTCATTTTTTACACATTTGAACTGCCACATACCATTCAAAGACCTTCTACATTTTAAAGACTGATTTTACAGATTCTTACTTATGAGGTAGACTTTATTGTATCCTGAATATTTCAGAAGATAAATGACTTTTAGTATATGTATAATTATCAGCACCAAAAGCATTGTTTCCACAGTCCCCAGATGGGCACAGTTTTTGAGAAAGCTTAGTTTATCATCTGCTAATTATCAGTTTATACTTTTCACATGTATATTCTCCATCAACAGTAACAAAGCCTCAGAGACACACAGAATACATAGAAATCTCTCTTAATACTTTGACAGTTGGAGAAATGCATTGACACGTACCATTAGAATGGCCTTTGGGTGATCCCTAGAGTCAAAACCACAGTATCAAAGAAACACCAGGAATGAGATCTTCCCATGTTAATCAGGAAGAACGCTGACGTCATGATTGCACTTGAATAAAATGTTTTTCTAAGTTTATTGAAAACTTAAAATCTTGCTCAAAAAAGAACATCAAACGTTGAGCCATAGCCTCATGGGTTTAAAGGCTCATCTCCATGAACACAAAAACAAAAAAGGAACAATGCAGGGCAAGGAAACCCAGTGATCCCACCAGCTGCCCAGCTCCTCCCAGAGCCACTGCAGGACAGCAGACAGCCATGCACCAGTCTGAAACCCAACGAGGGACTGCAGCAGAGGCTCTGCAGAAGACCTCACAGATCTCAGTCAGGGACCAAGGTGGAATGGCAAGAAAATAAAATTGGGAAAATAAAGGCATATGGGTTTAAAAGGGTCTGGCTATGTGTAAATAGTGGGCTGGTGAGCAGACTTGTTTGGCCACGCTCTGCCCTGATCAGAAATGTGTGTCCTGTCTTCTTATTAAATTTCATCTCTAACTGTTTTCCTGGGTGAGAGCTCTCTGTTGTGTGTGCGTGTGTGTGTACGGAGGTGAAAGTGCCAGTGTGGAGTGGGACCATGAGCCCAAGGGGCCAGGTGTCCATGGGAGCAGCAACTGGAGGGACTTGTGTGTGACAGGGGCCCAAGTGGCAGCCAGTGGAGAAGGGGCCATGGGACGCTGCAGAAGCTGGAGTACATCAAATGGGGGGTGAGTGCATATGTCAAAGAGTAATCATCAGCAGACATCAAGTCCAGAGAACTGCTTAAGCTCACATCTCAGCAATTAATACGCTGAAAATAAAGATAATGGAGAAAAGCACTTGATTTTATACATACAAGTCATCCTGCTTTGCTCTTTATTCTGAAATACCACTGAAAAAAAATTAAATTAAAAAAAAAAGACAACAAAAAACTAGGCAATTGAGAGCCAAATGCCTGATCTACTGAAGTATCTACAAATATTTAAGTGTCAGATGAACACATATAGCAAAATTACTGTGGGCACTCATATGTTTACAGGACTGAAGCTAGAAATGTGCATTTTAAAGATCTCCCAAGTTTCATATTGTTGTGACAAAAACTGCAGTTTGATATGTAGATAAATATAGATTAAGCAAGTCAGCCACAAGAAAGACATTTCTTTTTGGTTATCAAAGTCACATTAATAAGTACTTCCGATTCCAATAGACTAATTTCAAATAATTACATATACTTTAGATGATAATTATTCTGTTGAACGTAACATACGAGTGTATTCTTTCATAGAAGCTACTTTATAATGGCAATAAGCCAAGAAATCAAAATAACCTTCTCATTTAAAAGGAGCTGATTGCAAAGCAGAGATAACATCTTGCAGAAACTCCACTTTTTTCCATGCAACAAAATGGAATAACCACAGACTCCACTGAACAACTACCTACAGTTCCTGCACACCTATTGTTCTAGCCAGCAAAAGCCAGGTCACTAGTACAGATTCTGATATCTTAGGTGATATGTTAGTACATCTGAAAAACAAGAATATCCACACACTTCCTAAAAAAGAAATCAGTACTAAATGTTTTAATTTATGAACTTTTACACATACTCTTCTGTGCTTCCCTTTAACCTTCCACCCTGGCCTCTTCCCCAATATGTTCAAATTTTCTTAACTGCCTTCAATATTCAGCTGAACTATTTCAACTGGTGAGGTACTTTTCATTTTCAATTTATCTGAAAAAAATAAGGATGTACAGCTTAAATTGGAAGAACAGACAATATTTTGTATACAATAACCAATATCAGAAATTGAAATAATTTTACCTTCATGGGCATTTCTGTGATTTAATACTGATGGAGATACAATGACAACATAGTCCAGCACGCCTTATTAATTTTTTAATAAGGCAATGTGAAGGACGCTACTATTTATAACTACCAAAAACTGCTGCGTATCACATTCTGTGGTCTGTTAACGCATCTGTCAAATGAATCATTACAGCAACACATACATGGTCATTTGGTCTACTTCTAAAAATATTACAATGAATCATTTTTTTTAAATGTACAACATTTGTATTATAATTTGCCTTGTGTTCTAAAATGTTCTGAGAACTCAGGGGACTAATTTTTTCGATGAGAAAATTTTCTAATTCTTATTACAGTACCAACAATATGAAAACAATCTTCTAAGTGGGAAATACATTTAGCTCTTTGCCTGCAAAATATTTGATATGCATTGTCAAATTCACTGAGCATTCTGCACCACATTTTTATATATCACATTTGTCTTCTCTTTAACACAGGCAATTTTTGATAGAATCACAAATGAATCACAGAATGGCCTGGGTTGAAAAGGACCTCAAAGATCATCGAGTTTCAACCCTGCTGCCATGGGCAGGGTAGCCAGCCACTAGACCAGGCTGCCCAGAGCCACGTCCAGTCTGGCCTTGAACGCCTCCAGGGATGGGGCATCCACAACCTCCTTGGGCAACCTGTTCCAGTGCGTCACCACCCTCTCAGTGAAAAACTTCCTCCTAATATCTAACCTATATCTCCCCTGTCTCAGCTTAAAACCATTCTCCCTTGTCCTATCGCTATCCACCCTTGTGAACAATCGTTCTCCCTCCTTTTTATACGCTCCCTTCAAGTATTGGAAGGCCACAATGAGGTCTCCCCAGAGCCTTCTCTTCTCCAAACTAAACAAGCCCAGTTCCCTCAACCTTTCTTCATACGAGAGGTGCTCCAGCCCTCTGATCATCTTGGTGGCCCTCTTCTGAACTCGTTCCAAGAGCTCCACGTCTTTCTTGTGCTGGCTTCTGTGTTGGTTGTTCCTAAGAAAAGGAACTGAACACTCCTTTTCTAAGATACTAAAATTTGATGATAAGTCAGTATGGCTTGCTATCTTAATCAAGAGATGGCATCATACATTACTGTTTCAGATTCAGTGGTTTATTTTAATGCTGCAATCTGGCCTTTCTTTTATAGTAATCGCAGAAACGCACTGGCAATTTTAAAGAACTAAAAGTTATGAGCTGTCATGGGATCTAATGCGCATACATTTGCAGATCATCCTCTGGACTCTGAAGTAGAAGCAAGATATTGAGCAGTGACAGGAGCATACAGTCCCTTGTCAGTTAGTAAGGCACACGGGGACTGAAGAATTTAAGCACATTGCTACAAAGGAAAACTTCAGGACTAGGACATCAGGAAGAATTTCTGAGTGATCATTTTATATCTCAAAGTTATTTCTTTCCAAAATTAACTCCAGCTTTACTTTTAGAGTAGAAACAGAGTTAATATTGGATTCAAGGACATGAAAAATGTTGAAAGCTAAATGAGAGAGAACTTGAGTGGGAATAAATCTTATGTGATTTTCATGGAAAGATGAAGTTCAGAAGACAGGCAGCAACCTTCATTTCAGGAGCCACCAGAACTCCTAGCAGCAGAGCACACATGAAAGACAGCTTTAAGATTGACCTTGACAACAAAGCTTCCTACTTGTTTTGTTGTTTTTCTATTTCTATGCTACAGCACTTAAATGAATATTTGCTTGCTGTGAGCAGAGTACTCAATGGTTTGTAACCTGAACTCGATGGACAGTTCTTGTGGATGGAAAAGAAAAAATGACAACCCAAGCATGAGCAATGCATAGACAAACTCTTCATCTCTGCTACCATATTTGTCACTTGAGATTGCAGACAAAAAGATTATATAAAGCAACACTGCTTCTTCACGTAAATTATATGAAGAATGTACTTCATACTTGCCTACATGTCTTACAAAAAGAAAAGCAATCAGACTGAAGAGAAAAATTGAAGTAAGCAGATTTTCTTTCCTTTGTTTACCATTGATCTTCCTCTGTCTTGATGAGTGTTTTGTGCTATACAGTTTGAAGAAACCAGTTACAAAAGTACAAGATTACTGCTGACAAAATAACATATTGCTATTTCTATAACATACAATGAGTCAGATGCTCTCATTAAGTGTTTGCATTTTCTACCACCATTATTTTATGCTTCACGGCACATATAAACAGTATTTGTTCTAAAAGATCATTAGTATTTTTATTAAAAATGGTTATATTTAGTGATTTGTATTTATCCCACAAGATGTGTCTACAATGAAAATCAAATGAATTCAAATTAAATACAGAGAGAAATCATCAGATGATAGTCTCGGTGACCAATATCAACAGTTCTGAGGCTCCATTATGCTCTGAAATAAATGTAAAAACAAAACAATCTACTAAATTAACTAAGAGCAAAGCAATATATTTGCAAATCAAAGCTACATACACAAGCTAGTATCATCATTAGACTTGATTTATTGAATCATCTAAGTCTCCTCATTGCCATCACATCATCAAGTAATCAATTCTTCTAAATTCTGAGAAGGGTTATCTGGAAGTAATTTTCTGCTGTTATGAAACAATTTAATGAATTTCACTCAAAATAACTTTATCTTGAGGACGGCGCTATAGAGTTATCTACTGCTTAAATCACAAACTTGCTACTGATTTTGCAGATTTCAATTTATTACTCATTTTCTGTGTGGTATGTAACTCTCTGCTCTTCCGAAATCCCAACAGACATACAACAGATCTTAAAATAACACACAGGTAAGAGAAGTCTGACAGCTCTTGGTAGCATCTTACAGCAGGCACTGCAGAAGTTTCCTTCAACTGAAGAAGACACTTTAAAGAGTGTCTTTGTGAGATCATATTTTAGGGTCACTTTAACATAGGAAAATTCCTTCCTGATGTCTTCCCTTTCAGAACTTTATTGACATTCATTCTAACAGGCAGGGACACGACTATATTCTTGAATTAAAGATTAGAAATGTTGAGTATTTCTCCCCTAGTAAAACCAGTGGAAGAAAATAGAAATTACATTTCATAGGATGCTTTTGACACGTTCAGCTTGATAATACATGTTATTTGGAACTAAATGCAAAATCATTCCTGTTACATTTGCAGATGAAAAAAGACGAGTTAAAAAGAAATAACAAAAAGGAAAAAGTGCTCACAGTGTTCCACACTGCTTAGAAAATGACAGCATTCAGTGCAGTAAGGAATAAATTACTGAGGTCATAAAACAGACCAAGCACACTGTGGACAACAGCAACTCTGAAAAGCATTTAGGGGATAGAGTGGACAAGCAATTTAACTTGGGTTTTTAGGACAGTGCTGTGGCTAAAGGAATAGTGTGTATCTTAGGTATCAAATGACTAAGAATTGCAGTTATCATGAGAATTCGCTTCTTAGATGGAACTTAATTCATATTAAACATTGTAAATAACTATAAAACTTGATTATTTTTATTAAAACAGACTAAAAAAATGTGGAGAAGTGTAAAATATATACATACATATACAAGAGAAAAGGAGAAAATGCCTTATGGCAAACCTTTTCCTTGTTCTGTCTGTTTGGCATACCAAACTGATAATTGAGGAATATCCTGACTACAGAACATAAATTTGAACTGAAACTACTGGATACAAATCAGTCCTTTAATCTATTAGAGGAAGGCTCAGTAAAAAATAACAATAATAATTAAAAAAAGGTGGAAATTTAGGGACTGGATGTATGGTGAAATTTTTAACATGACATTCCCAGTTCTTGAGGTCTTCAAATAGATACTAAATTCTCTCTTGCAAAGCACATTTCAGCACAGTATAAAATACTGGACTAAGCACTGAGGCAGCTGGTATTTACTGATGTATCTCTGAGTTCTCACAATCTTCTAGGAACTGGAGCTATAGTAAGAAACCAGGTGATGATGTGCTGGCACAGTGCTTCCCTAGAGGGGCATCCTATGTTTTCAGACTGGCAGGCCCTGTTATCTGTTCCAGAAGCCAGAATCTCACCTTTTTCAAAAGGTTCATTGACTCAAGCACTTGTCTCTTTAGTCTGTAAAAGTCATATTTTGAGACCTTTAACTACTCCATTTTATAGCACCTTTTAGCGCTTTCACCATTTGACCACAGACTGAATTGCTTGGCTCCAGTGAGGTTCAAAGTAGATTATTTTTAGTAAGCAGCATTTTTGATCGCTCCTAAGAGCAAAAAAAACCTCCAACCTGCTTCATGTTTGAATACTTCAAACAACAGTGGAAACTGCAAACAAAGCTGTGACCAAGAGATAAAAAATACAGAAGGAACAGACTGTAAAAAATACTTTTTTATATAGCTGTACCAGCAACAAAAAGTCCTCTTATGAACTATCTCAAAAGAAGTTCAATTCACATAGTAATAAACTAACAGCATGACAAAGATCTTTATAACCTGCAGTCATTCAGCACTCCATCAGTAGCAAGATTAAAATAGATTTCAAGGTATATTGACTTGCTTCTCTCTCTTATAAAACATACCCTACAGTAAATTTTAAGTTTACACAATAAACCATATGTCAAACAGCTTATTGTCCTATTGTTCTGTAGTAAAAATAATTCAAGCATATAGATAAATGTTCTTTATTCCCACAGATGCCAATTCATTTACTATCAAAATATTTTTTCCTAAATTTCGTTTATCAAAATTCCCAAATTCCAGAGTTTAATTATAGAATGACAAACATGCTCTAATATTATGCTCTAATATCTATTTTGCTTTGTGTACATAAGATGCACAAGTAACTAAGCAGTCCTCCCCCTACATGCACACACAGTTGCACACACACACACTGCCTTGTCCTAAAAGTGAAAGACCTTGGCAACTGGCAGAGGCTTTGATCTCATATATGCCAGAAATGCAGCTCAGTTTCTGCTTTTCTGCTTCACCGCATTTGTTTCACTGTTGTGGGCTGTTTTTTTCCTTTTTCTTTCTTTTTCTTTTTTTATTCCCCAGAATGAACACTCAGTGAGAAAAGATGGTATCTTTACAGTCAGAGTGATGGAGCACTGGAACAGGCTGCCCAGAGAGATTGTGGAGTTTTCTACTCTGGAGATATTCAAGACCCATTCTGGATGCCTACCCGAGCAACCTGATATAGGGGACCTGCTTTAGCAGGGGGTTGTACAAGATCATCTCTTGAGGTTCTTTCCAACTCCCACAATTCTGTGATTCTGTGACGAGTGTCCTGGTAGTATGCTGGACAATGATACTGATTTTGTAACAAAATGCGTAAAATTCAGGGAGAACATGGTGAAAGCTTAAAGAGAATAAAAATAACCCTATATGGAGATTTTTGTGTAGCCAGTAGGTAGACTAGAATATATAGTGATATTTTTTGTAAACATTAGCTGAGTAGAGTCCCTTTGAGACAGCTGAGGGGACAGTTAAAATTGTAGAGTTAAAGGGATAAATTTTGCTCTCAGATGCATTTGCAACTCCCACTACGGTCTAAAGAAATTATGCACGTAACTGACAGGATAATTAGGCATAAACTAAGCATTAATTAATTCATTTGGCATTACCAACAGGTACTCATTTTTGATCATTCACACAAGGCCAGGGAGATCCCAGATTCTCAGAACTTGGCAAGTTACATTAGTTAACAGTTCTGACTACAAGTTACAAAGTCAGAAATTATCAGATGGACCAGACATACCTTAGGATGGGGATGAACAGAAAACCCCAGAAACTGTTACTTTCAGTATCTTTCCATTCTGTTGTAGCTATTCAGTGTTATGGAAGGAACTATTCATTTCCTTAAACATGTTTTTAAAAACCTCGTGGCATAAATTTTGTTCTGTGAAATGTAGTTAATGAACTGCGCACAATGATTTTCTGTTAGATCTTAGCCTTCCCTATTATTTAATTGGCAATTAGCTCAACATACCACATTGCATGCACTGCTGATGTTACCAGGTAACCAGGACAGAAAGTACTTTTTCTGAAAGGAGCAAAAGCAAGGGAAAAGGGTATATGACATTCCATCACTGGAAGGGGTGTCTGAAAATCCATCACTACCGGCACTTGGCAAGGACTAATGAAGGCTAACAGATCACGAAAACAGCCTCAATAGGGAACGTCCTGCCAAAGGTCATAGTGATGCTGCATGAAAGGAGCAGAATGAAAAATGCTTAAAAAAATGACCACAGCATTCTTCAGATTTCTTGGCTGTAGTCTACTTATAAACTTTACAGCTTTTCTTATTATTTCTACCTCCTTTAAATGAGGATTTAAATGTGACGCAATCATTCATATTTGCAGTGTTTCTAATGGCAGTATAACAAGCAGAGAATTAGAAAAGAAAGGACCAGTATGTTGGCTGTTTCTTCCTTTTCTGCATCAATAAGACCATTATGGCTTCAGACTATAACCCGAATTCTCAGCCAAGTCAGCCTCAGTGAATCTTGGATTTTGAAAGTGTCTGGAGAAGATGTCCGATTTACCACTCTGTTATTACAGAGTCTTCTGAATAAGGATACACAATTTTAAAATTGAAGCAATGCAGCACTTAATTAAGACTACATCCTATCTAGTACAATTTTAACATTTGTTTCCAAAATCAATTTAAAGAGAATTCTGTGGGACTGGAAATGCTATTTCATGAGTTAGAAGACAGCAGCTTATTTTAAGCACTGTACGGACTCCAGCTTTTTTTCCAGGTAAAGAATTAAAGGGAACAATCTGTCCTAATGTCTCAAAGTAGATAAGAGTAAAGGATGTATATAACTATTGTGCATCCCTGAGGTGATGCAGCTGCTGCTTTTGTGTTACTAATGGATCCTTCTGTTGCCAGAAAAGGAATTTCCAGTCTTTTTTCAACAGGTGGCAGGCAAAAATAAATTGCGAATACCTGAGTTGGCCTAACAGGGAGCTGATTGCCATTTCAGCGGAACGGCAACACTTGAGAAGACAAGAAAGAAGAAATATGACAGAAAATGTCAGAATGATGACAGGAAACGAACAAATTTGGACAAAAAGGAAAAATGGATTCAATGAAAATAAGAGAAGCCTCAAAATAAAATTAGGATAGCTTTCTCATAATTGTTCCATCTTCCTTTCTTTTCTTTTGCATTTGATGGAAGTATATACAAAGACTACGGCTCTGTGGATTTGGTCCATTGGTCTTTTCTGGTATCTTAACAAAACACACTTTGCCCCTGGCAAGTTATTCCAATTCATTATTTCAGTGAGCTGGGTTTTAATGGCATGCTGCTTCTTATTCAGCTGGAATTATTGGCATGAACATGGAAGGAAGCAAGGGAGGAAAAGGGAAAGAGATAAAGGGAAGGCTTAGTCATCTCTCCAGTTATAAAATCTTTCACAACTGCCTGGAAGAGGGAAGAGTACTGGGCTCAGGGAGCAGGGTGCAAAGAAAAAAAGGGGTAAACATGGGATTTGGCTTAATAATATGCTGCCTACTGTATCAAACTGGATTAGATACAGCTCATTTCCTGTTAAGGCTTCTCAAGCCTTTTTTCACACTGCCTTGTGCCAAATGAGAGAGCTGGCTCTTGCTGTTCCATAAACGTGGTTTTGGTAGAAGGATACAGCATTAGAGCAAAGCTGACAATAGCACAGTTCTGAAGGTGGACCTCAGCATATGGTATCCCCCACTCTGGAGATTGTTCATAATCTGCCCCCCAGTACCTCAGCTGGGTGAACACTGACAGGCAGATGACAAAGATGCACAGATGCAACTCTTCTATGTGCAACAGCTTAGAGCAAACAAACTTACTGATTGTATGAGTGGCAGTCTTAATGCAATACCAACGTTTTTTCCTTCAGAGTTCTCAGAAAATACAGTAGTCCATATGGTGTTTTTTGTTTTGCAATTTATAGCATAAGACACTTGAAGTGATCTGTATGTAAAAATGTAATTGAAGGAAATATAACTGAAAATCACCACTTTTCTGTCAACTGCTTATCTTCTTGCAGTACATATAAAATCTGAGCCCTTTGGGAACCGGAATGAGTGATGCCACTCGAGGCTAGCACTTGCAAGAGGCAGATAATAGACAACTCACAATATTGGTTGACTCCTCTGGATCCTCTACTTAATCCTGCATCACAATAAGTTTCCTACCTCTGCAGCTGATAGTAAATAAAAGGAGATTTGGGGATTCATAGCACAAATACCTTCTATCAGGAGAGAGTAGTTTATATTGCCCAGATCACCCAGAAGCAGATCCTCAGGCAATTTTAAATGTTCACAGCTCTCTACATGTCTGGTACACTGCTCTCTATCGTGCAGAATTCTACTGGCTTTTATAAACATATATCAATAAAAATAAAATACAATAAGTCCCTGTCTCAAAATGCTTTTGAAAAGATTCCCCCACGCCCCAGTTAATTTCAGGTAAAAAGAGAAGGTTACATCAGCATCCCTTAGCTCAATAAACAGAGACCTGGCATTAATTTTGTCACAAACTAGGGGAAATGAGAATATTTGAAATACTGAATATTCTTGGAGTGTTTCTGTCTGCTCTCTAGAACTATTTATGCAGAAAATTATTAGAGGTAAACAACAAGAATTTGTACCAAACAAGCTCATAAAAAATACAGCTCATGAAAGCAAGAACACCTCCAGAAAAAGAGAAAGAGAGAGAGGAAGAGTGAGAGATGGGGGGAATGAGATTGTTAATAGACTTCAGCTTACCAGGTACCACAAAAATGCTTCCCTTACGCACGCATGCTCTCCAGGAGGTCTCAGCACTTCTGCACCACTTGTCATGCCAGGTACTGCTACCACAAAGCCCTGCTCTCCTGGGTCCTGGGTATGAGGCAAACATTTGGAGTCTTTGTCAAGTTTCTTTCCTTTTTTGCCACCTGTTCTCACATCTGTTCTCAGCCTACAGCAAATACTGACCTGTTACACCAGCCTCTGGCTAGAAAATCTGAAAAAAATTGATTAATCTTTGTAAAAACACTGCCTTCTTTTTTGATTAGTTTCCCATAAAAATTAGTTTTTGAAATCATGCTGCTTTTATGTGAGCCTCTCTCCATCTTTTCAAGAGTTTCTTCCTCCTGAAAAACTTCCACCTTCCCGGGCCTACCTCAAACAAATTTGGTGGAAGTCTGCAGGATGCACACAAGTTAATTTCCTAGAAGCGTCACGAAAAAGTCTACCTAGGCACAGGTGATGGGTCTTGTTAGTACTACCAGAAAAGGAAAGGCATAAATTGCATACAAGCATGATACCAAAGAACCTTCACAAGAGCTCGCTCAAGGATGTTTCAGCCACCTGAAAGCCTGCTTATGGCTGGCACCTCACCACAGATCAGGTAACGTGGCAACACAGCATGTAGTAAGCCATATTTCACAAACTCTTCTCACAGAACTACTTGTTCACTTTACATCATAGGGTAATGAATTTGAAAATTAAATATTGTTTCACTATTCTCAAATCCATGCTAGGTTGATACCTGTGCACTACAGAAGAAATTCCAGGAAATTTATGCAGAAGTATAAAAGATTGCTTTGAATTTACCTCACAGAAGTATATATACATAGATACTAATTGCATATTTAAACTCTACTTTAATTTGCATTAATAGATGCTTTTAGCCAAGTCCAAATTAATTATGTAGAGTTCGAAGCACAACGTTGGTTTCATGGGTTCTCAGCAGAAAACTACATATATTTCTTCTGAGTATAGTTATCACTTAAACAGAGCTATATCTCTTATGCCATTTTATATTTTCAGAGAGATCCTCTATCTCAGAAAAGGAGTACTGAAGATTTAAACATGTTATTTTAAAGGCATTTTATATGTATTTTGAAGAAGAAATCAGTAATTATGCTGCATGTAGGTCCAAGAGGAATAAAGTCAAGTTAAACAATAACAAAGTATCATATATGTAATCAATAATATAAAATCGTAACTGAAGATCCTCTTAAAAGTATTACATTATCATCATATGGTTGCTGGTTACTTGGAAAGAAGCCAACCATCTGTTAGCTTTATATATGGAGCCTATACAGAAGATGAACCTCTAAAACTCACCTGATTTCAACTACAGCGTTAAGATGCAAGATTTTGTTTGATCAATGCATCTCAGTGTTAAAAAAATGTATAAATTTTAATTTTGAAGTACACAACAAACGGTATCCACTCTTAAATCTCAAAAAAAAAAAGTTTACATTCAGAAAATATTTACTTGGGAGTTAGGATTCACTCACTTTTTAAAACACAGGCATATGTCCCTACAAACAAGTATAGATGGGCAGATAAGAAAAGGATTTGTGTGTTTGTGTATGAAATATGAGTGGGCTATTGTGGCAGGCTGTGTGTGTAAATATGGATCATAAGGAGTTTATGTGCATGCCCATGCAGGGAAGTAGTCTGCACAAAGGGCAGTGCTGGAGAGGCTGCTTGATGGCCCCTCCTTGGCTCCTGGCACACCACTCCTGCAGGTCCAGATCTATTGCTCTATCTCCCTCTAAAGGTAAACAAAAGGCTGTGCTTGTACACGAGGGAAAGAAGGCTCAGAAGAGATAATTATTTTGGAGACCGAACAATTTGCATCCCATACAGTGAGGTAATTCAGAGCCATTTCGAATGAATGGCATCCAACAGTTCAGAACATTTGGGATGGCATTTTTTGAAGAAAACTGGCTAATTCTCATATTGAGGGAATGCTACCATTCTGTGCATGTCTTCAGGAAATGAAATGAAATGAAGAATTTAAAACCTTGCTGTGCTCTGTGTCCAGCAAGAGGTTTATTATTGTTCATTGCCAGCCAAACTTCAAATTCCATTTGCAAAGCCAGAGACAAACTCCAGGACAATCAGTGAGGCATTATCCCTGCTTTTGTAATTCGGTGGCAAGTTTCCTATGTCAAGAAAGCAGCTGGGGACTGCTCAGTTCTAAATGCCTCAATGCCAAGATTGTTTGTCCCAGTTTCTGTATGATAAAGCAAAATAAAGCAGACATGCACACTTTATTTCTTAGCTTTCTGCATTGGGATCATCATTAATAGCCTGTTTTAACCTACCAACCATTAATATGTGAAGATGACTTTCATCACTAAGTTTTTAAAAGTAAGTTTTGAATTCATCACTTAATGTTACCTACTGCTAGTCTGTAAGACATTCTGTAATACCTCTACTATTGAACTGCCTGCAAATGTATACGTATATAATAAAACAGAGCCAGGAATAATATGTTTTGTTTATTTACTACCCAATTTGCTTGTAAAATTCCATCATTACATTTGACAGTGGAAGTCTTAGAAATAATGTTTTTGCTCATAGAGCATGCCGAACTCTTCTTTTCTTACAAGTCTAAAAATCTCAAGAGAAAACAATGATGGTGAGAAGACTCTATCCTCTTTTAGGAGATTTTCTGCCAAGTATCTAAGTTTCATTATTCTATACACACAGATAGAAAGTGTTCCATTACCTTCCAAGTATTTATGTTTTCCGTACTTGCATGTATTAAAACAATGCTTGTTCTTAATAAGCAACTAATTTTAAAGCACTTCAAATATCTGTAGTACTTAGTTCAAGGAAAAACATGCATCCACACTGACATTCATTCAAGAACAAATGATTCATTCAATGGTCCTTGCTTCCGAAGATAACATTTTCAACATGACCTACGCTGATTGAAAATCTTCATACATTTTTTTTGCTGTGTTTTATTCCAAAATGTCATGTCATTTTAAAAATTCTGCGATAGTCGCTGTCAGGAAAACTGAAAATTCAGCATGCATGGTTCTGTTTCTTGCGGTTCTTTTCAGCAGCAGCAACATTATGACCCTTATTTGACACCACATCAGACCGGTTAAGTATGAAGATTTGGCCAACTGCTTTACTAGGAAGAATCTTTATTTAGTAGCAAAGAAATAAAAAGAAGAAATCTATTTCTGTATGCTGGTAGAAGGTCATTTTGTTCTCTCATGCACCTCTAACTTTCCCTGGTCACTCACCCTGTACTGAAGGATCTCCCACACACACTTTCTTTTGAATGTCTCAGAAGAGCGAGTAGTTATTTTGCAAAAGCATGATAAAGAGGTTCATCTTTAAAATTTAAAATACAGCATTATCATGAGATTAAATCAGAACTCTACTAATTTCATGAGGTGTACAAGGTCACATAATTCCCCAAAGATAAACTGCCTTAGGACATATATATCTTTCTTCAGTACAATGAAAGTTTGAAGGATTCACATGAACCCACACCATGTCTCACAATGCAAGTTGTAATTTTTCAGGGATAAGTTCGAATTCTGTTCAGTATCATTAACAGCATTACAAATGCCAAAACAGACTCAAAACAAGTAAAACAAAAAACACACTGGTGATGGAAGCCAGATTCTACAGTCTGTTTTGTTCTGGTCTCCAGCAATAAAAGAGATGAAATATTTCCTTAGCCCACCATCAGCACAAGCTCCAGGATGAAGTAACAAGACGTACCCTACTGTAGCTGCCAAGCCCTGACAGGCCTGTGCCTGCTTTAAATACTTCAAGAGGACCAGTTCTCACTGTTCTGCCAGGAACTGATTGTGGCAGTCGTGAGCCAACACAGGACTTCATCATGAAAGGGCATTTTCTAAAGGAAGAAAGCACAAGGCATCCAAGATGGGAGAAGAAATGCCTTCCATACTTATTGCAGTACAACCTACTTATTTCCATGAGGAACAGAGTTTTGATGTGTTTACCGCCCGCTTCTCCATGGTATGGTGATAGTCCTTTTTTTGTGGGATCTTAAGAGCAAGATAATCAGGCACTTCAGTAAAGTTCACCCTTATCCAATTTGCTCTGTTGTGTTGTTCAGTGATGGCAAAAGTCTGCCATGTCAAACTTCTACGGTTTGGTGGACATGCAGGCCCCCTCGGCAAAGCAAGTTACAAGGAGATGTGGTCAACAACATCAAATAATTGCAATGGTGTTTACTGGGATGGAACTCTTTCATTTCTATGGTATGGACTAAAGTACTCCTGTAAATTTTAATGAATGTCACTATGTAACTAAAAGAATCTGTAATCTTTTCATACTTCAGCTTTTTCCCCTCAATTATTTAGAACTGTCCACATTTGGACTTTTATTATCATTGGCGCAGCTAGACGTAATTGGCAGCTTACAGTGATCTTTATGCATAATCATTTAGACTGAATTTGGACACTGAGTCATTGCTAAACTGATCCGAACAGAGGTTTGTTCATTTACGCTGGAGGATGAACAGTTCCAGAAGTGGAGCACAGAGTCCATTCCTACTTTTATTTTCCCTATTAGTGTCACTGCTCAGCAGCATCCAATAACATATTCATGGACTCTTGTAAATAATTGTGGTGGGAACAGTAATTTCAGCAGTGTAACTGTTAGGCAATTACCTCTTTTGTGGAGAAGTATTTGCAAATGTTTGAGAGAGATGAGACAGAAGGTTAGCAAAAGGGATTTCAATAATTAGCTATTATAAAATGGAAATTTCCTTAAAGGTCAGCATGGAAAAAGATATATATCATAAAAACCATACGTACTGAATATTACTTAAATTTCACAGATTGCCTGTTACGTCCCCTTTCCTTTTTGCTGAAGATAAACTGTTTAAAGGTGAAGAGAGATGGACTGCAAATCTCACAGCTTCTCCCTATAGCTCTGGGAGAACATGCATTCCTCACTCATAGAGACAACTTGAATCTTTATAATTCCAAATAAAATGCAATGTTTCCTGAAGTTGGCTTAATCCAAAGAGAGGCTGAACTATTCCTACCGGACAGCAACTTTCAGAGATGCTCATAACCTGGCATTTCATTCCAATGGGTGCCAGTAGTAGTTACAGATGCTCAGCATCTGTAGTTCTTAAAACGTAGTCACTGTAAATGATCTGATTTTTTTCATTTTAATGTTTCTGTATGCAAATTTTCTTTTTACATTTTATATTTTAATTAAAGAAAAATCTATGAAATTTCCAGAAAGAATGAATAAACTCAATCTCTATTTGTGTATAAAAAAACAGCATCTT
This sequence comes from Numida meleagris, assembly GCF_002078875.1. Lineage (NCBI taxonomy): Eukaryota > Metazoa > Chordata > Aves > Galliformes > Numididae > Numida > Numida meleagris. The sequence continues at coordinate 29,167,191 of NC_034409.1, read as the reverse complement.
TCTTCCACTTCTCTCCAATTCAAACACAATAGTACTAATTCTGGAAACAGTCAAACAAAAACTATGAAAATTAAACCAGCTTGCCTTTGTGCTGCAGAAGAGCTGAGCTGCCTGCATATAAGGTTTAAAGGTGTAGTTATTTAACTGAAACTACAATGGAAGAATGAATTTAGGATTGAAAAGGAGAAAAACTTACAGAATTAGAATTCTTTCAGTGATTACAAAGATTTTTTTGCCCTTGGCATGAAACACGTCTCTCTTATGTCAGCTAGATATTAAAGTAATAATGCTTGTGATGAATTAATCTGTTAGAATTTGGAATATGTTTTAAGTAGAGAAAAAATTTGGTAAGATTTCCTAACGTTTTTTTAATTTCACACGTTTTATCCGACATATGCTTCAACTGCAATGAAATATTACAATTTTGTGTAACTGAGATAGAAATACCAACTATGTTACACCAAATCAATGGAATATTGGTTCTCAGGGGTACAGTGCAGTCATGCATATAAACGGATAATACAAGTTAGCACATCTGAAGACAAAAAAGTTTAAACAATTGTCCTTTTGGATGATGCTAAGATCACTCCTGGGATCTTCTTTTCTGCCAGGTTAGAACTGAGAGTAGTATGTGAAACCTTGATTTATATTTCATCAACAGAGATATTTAGCTTATATTTTCCTATGATTTTTTTTTCTTTGCCAGCACTTTCCTCTACTAAACGTATGTGTAACTGTGAAGACAACTGAATCTAACAGAACTAACAGAAATAACAACACTAACTGTTGGATAATTTAGAAACTTACCTAACTTGTCATAAGGCCTTAGTTTGTGGGTTTTTTTAAACCTAAAGTTCCCTTAGTCAGGGAATGTGTGTTCTGTTTCATTAAAAAATATGTAGGACACTTGTTATCACTATAATTGTACCATGAACAATAAACAGAGCCCACAAGATTTGCTACAGAAGCTATAATGTCCTAGAGTACACAGTAGCTATTCATAGGTTTTATGGACTCAGTGAAAAAAAAAGCTGCATTATTTTAAAATAACTATTCAAAAAAATCATAAATTGTTTGAAAATGTAATAAAAAACCATTTCTGATGCTAAATGTGCTTATGTTTTGTTTCTACAAACTAATAAAGTTAATGATGGGGAAATCATTCATTACTGGGTTATTTTTTGAGTACATCTTTTTTTATGGTTGCATAATCTAGAAGCAAAGGTCATTTCTCTGAATCATATCCTGCAGCCCTGATAAGACAAACTTAAGAGCAGAGTCATTCAAGACACCTTCTATAGCTGGAGGACAGAGATCTGCCTGTCTAGAAAACAGGCCAGCCTACCCATGATCTAAACCTCTTAGTAGGTACTTGACTGCCTTCTTTCACTTGCCCCTTCCTAGAGGAGCACAGCAGAACTTACACTGAGCTCGTGAACCTCACTTAGATGTTTGGTCAGTTGTGAAGAGCCTGGCACCTGGTTCTTGCCAATGCTACATTAACAATAGGATCTGTATCTTCCACTCCTTTATAGGAGCACATATACAAACAGTAAGAGAAAGAGCTTATAAAAAAAGTATATTTCTCATTTAGTGTTAGGGTCTGTTTTTATGTTTCACCTTCTACAACAGAAGCATCATAGTATCACAGAATGGCCTGGGTTGAAAAGGACCTCAAAGATCATCGAGTTTCAACCTCCCTGCGATGTACAGGGTTGCCAATCACTAGATCAGGCTGCCCAGAGCCACATCCAAACTGGCCTTGAATGCCTCCAGGGATGGGGCATCCACAACCTCCTTGGGCAACCTGTTCCAGTGCGTCACCACCCTCTCAGTGAAAAACTTCCTCCTAATATCTAACCTATATCTCCCCTGTCTCAGCTTAAAACCATTCCCCCTTGTCCTATTGCTATCAGCCCATGTTAACAGTCGTACCCCCTCCGGTTTATACGCTCCCTTCAAGTACTGGAAGGCCACAATGAGGTCTCCCCAGAGCCTTCTCTTCTCCAAGCTAAACAAGCCCAGTTCTCTCAACCTTTCTTCATAGGAGAGGTGTTCCAGCCCTCTGATCATCTTGGTGGCCCTCCTCTGGACCCGTTCCAAGAGCTCTGTGTCTTTCTTGTGCTGGGGGCCCCAGGCCAGGACGCAGTACTCCAGATAGGGCCTCACAAGAGCTGAGTAGAGGGGGATAATCACCTCCCTCTCCCTGCTGGCCACCCCAATACTTAGTGTTTTTTTTACACAGTCTCAGCTACAGCCCCTGAATAGCCTCAGAAAGTATGTCACTCAACAAAACCATCATGTTGAAAAATGGGAATAAAGGTATGTCATCTAAGTTTGTAGTCTTGGCCTCTTCATGAATATCTCAGAAAGATTTTATCTCAGGGAAACGGCAAATTCTCCATACTTTCCCTTTTTTTGTTGTTTTTTTTTCTTTTCTTTGTGTGTGAAAAACTAAAAACCAATACTCTCAGATCCACTGTTACTAGTAAACAGACCTAAAACTAAATTACTCAGAAAAGAATCTAGCATTTAGATGAAAAAAAGTCTGTTCTCATTTACTGCACTAACAGGAAAGAACAACCTCATAACTGCTAAAATTATTTCTGAAAATGTATGCATTTAAAAATAAGTCAGTCCTTCTAATTGCTATAATACATCCTGAGGACAGCTAAGTGCCAGATAGGTATTATTGCCATGAATATATCTTCTAGTATTTATGAGAATTAACATTCTTACTGCATTGTTTTGTGCTAACAGTGATACTACCAAGGGACAAAATTGAGTACAACCTGTTAAAAATGTGAAGAGAAATTTTAGATAGGAAGAACACCTTGTAACAAGCTGAGATTTAAGACTTCTATTACGTATTATTTTAGTTGCTACAAATCTCAGATATTTTTTTTCCCACTAGGTGTTAAAAATGAAACAAAGTGGAAGGATATGAGGTTTCAGCTTTTGTTGTCAACACTACAAATAAACACAAATTCATCCCTAATAAGCACTGCAGGAAGTCAACTATACAATCTTAATGATCCTAGAGTCTTTTTCTAAACTATACAGTTGGTAATCTCAAGCAGATTCCAGAATGCTATATCTACTAGATATCATGCAGAGCCACAAAGAAGGCAATGCCAGCTGGAGGCATTCATTGAAACTCACTGTCAAGGCAGCAATAAAAGAAATCCTGTTCCACTAAAATGAAAACAATAAAACACAGATAACCTGAATTGCGTTAGGAAGTAAGACAATCCTGAGATGCCAACTTCAAATGGCTGAGTATTAAAGACCTTTGGATTATCTATGAGTTAACAGATTTGGGATTGTCTAAGTGGATGTCGTTGCTGGATGTCACTGCTGCTTGAAGAAAAAACCACTGCACAAACATTTATCAGGCTGCACATCTTGGAAATGGCAGCATTGGGAATTACAATCACTCTCATGCTGACACTCTTCTTTAGCTTGCTCTTCACTTTTATCACCTGTCCAACTTACTTCACAGGTTGAAATAGTTCTGTAAGCCTCAATAACACTGAAAGAAGTGAAGGAATAAGCTATACTTTTACAGCTACTAGCCACTACAATTATCCTTATATCATATTTTGTTTTCCTTTCAAGTAGGAATATCAGGCCTCATGAAATAAAGTCTAAATAAAGTTTACTTGTGTCTACTCATTGCAGAGTTGAAAATTTCACTACTGAATGTTTTATCATGTTTTATCAAAACTTCATGTTTTACCATGATACCATGAATTTACTGGTTGGGTAAAATGGTGTATACGCATCACAAACCTAAATATCAAGTTTTTGCAATACATGTGTTCAAACAGCTAAGGCTGGAAACAGTCAACACTCAAACTGTCATCTTGCTTCAGAATTCAGTCATAATAGAACCTACTGTCACCTACAGGGATATAGCCAAAATGAAAATGATGTCTTTATATTGTTTGGATTATTTACTTTAGTCCAGCGGCAAACCTAGAAAGAAGGGAAAAAGCAGCCTAGCTATACTGAAGCATTCTTCTCTACTGACTGAAGCTCTGTGAAAAAAAACAAACCAAGAAACCAGCAAAGCAATGAATATCTGAGATCTGCATGAGGCCTCTGCCTATGCATGGAAGGTGGCAGTTCCATAGCAAGTATTCACTCTTCCCAAATTCTCTTCTTGTGGATTAAGAAATGTTAAACTGGAAAAACAAACAATCAGAAAAACCCAACTACAGAAACAAAGCGTTGGTTTTCACAGTAGAACAAGGCTAACAGGGGATCCCTCAGATATATTGCTGTTCACCTTAATCATAAATGGAATGGAAAGAATCCTAAGACGACGAAGACTGATGGACCTTTCAAGGCAGTAAGACCTAAGCCATTGTTGAAAAGTTATAGAAGGGTATCTTGGTACCAAGTAACTGAAAGTAAAATGGTAAAACAACAGATACAATTCACTGCTGACCACAGAAAATGATGAATAGTGGGTAAAAATAACTGTATATACAGAAAAATACAAGCTAAATCAGTCATTGCTACTCAAAATATGTTTTAGTATGAATAAATTCTCGGAAACTAACAATTCAGTTTTCAGCAGTGGTCAAAAAGGCAACAACAACTTGGACCATGTTGTTGTCGTTGCAATAACTTCTAGATAGATGCAACAGCTGTTCCAAAATAAGTGATACATCATATAGGTGGAATAAACTAACCAGCTTTCAGACTCTCCAACTCTCCTTTGGCTCATAGCAGCAGCAGCAGCAGCAGCCTTCAAAAGTTACTAGAGGCTGCTAACAGTCATTTTGAGTTCAACTATGTCACGCAGTTAAACCGTGGAGAGCAGACAGGGGGTATTAAGTGTGATGACTAATGGACAGCTTTAAATGCTGCTCCTGTTGCCGAAGTAATTCCTCAGATTTGTTAAGCTCCTCATTAGGAGGAGATTCCCCTCACACAATGTATCTGCTGCCAGTGGAACCAGCCTGGGCACAAACATAAAGCTTGGTGGCCATCTTCACAAGCAACCACAAAAAGCCCTTCACATAAGAACCATCAAAACTCCAGTATCCGCACAACCAAAATGTGATAGAAACACCTGGTCATTGGTGGGAAAACACATCTTAAAAAAGACCTGCTTCTTCTCTAATGTCTCAGCACTGATGATCTGAGATCTACCAGATGTCTTCTGAAGATAAGCCTTAGAACAAAAACTCATGCAGTGAATGTCTCGGACTCAACAAGGTTATTAGTTTTTTGAGCTATATTAAATTCCCAGCTCAATCATAGCAAATTCCATCACATGTTTAAAGCAACAATTTACATCGCAACCGGTGGTCTCATCACTTTTTGTTTTTTTCTAATTACTCTTGCCTTGCACCACAAGTGGGAGGTTTTTTTCTCAGTTAGTCTATATGATTAAACACCAAAGCTGAATTCAAAACAACCATTCTCAGCTTGCATTTAGCTTCTAAGTTTGATGTTTCTAAATTAGGAATTACAAGGAGAGGAGCTGAGGACAGAAAAAAACTGTTACGCTCTTTGGGAAGTCTGTTCTGTGCACACCTTATTTATACAGTTTCCACTATGACCACTCATTCTCAAAAAGAAAAAGAAAAACAAACAACAACGAGAAATTATAAGAGATGAAAGGGAAAGAGGACTAAAGGTAAGGAACATCTTCCACGCAAGTACTGCATAAACCTGTACTCTTTGTTTCATAAAAGAGGTAGCTGATAACCTTAGGAAGTCTATCACCTTTGAAACGATGTGGAGAAAATAAAGAGAATGCTTATTTACTTTTTATTGTAATCATAGAATGGCTTAGGTTGGAAGGGACCTTAAAGACCATCTAGTTTCAACCACCTTGTTATTTACAGACACTGGACAGAACATGCTGTGCAATGAATGTGAGCATCCTCTCTCAACCTATAGCTCACACTCCTTCAGGTTTTCATCAGGTGGATGAGAGGCTACAGGCCGACACAGCACACAGAGAAAGAGACATATTGTTAAGACTACAGTGACACTAGCTTCTGCTTCCTCATTTGGAAAATGGTTGCTTCAATTTCTGTAATCTAGATGTTCTTTTGGATTTATTTGTTTTCTACTTAGAACAAGAGAACAGCTATTGCTCATAGCAGCCACAGCAAGGTCACTCGCTGCAGACTGGAAGATGAAAACTAGCTGCAATTAGTGGGTGTCAGCACAAGCAATCATTCTCTTCACTTGAGCAACTGAGCTGTTGCTCTCAATTACATGTATTTAGCTTTTCCCTGGCAAATGTAAATGCTCACATACAGTAATTACATCTGCTCCGATGTCCCAAGAAGGAAGAGAGGGAAAAAAAATAAATGATAATGTTTCTACTGCTTTTCACTTCAGTTTTATGCTTTTAATTCCACTACTATTACAATTAATAATTTAATTTTTTTTTTAATTTCTAATAACTTTTCTCTAGTATTTTGGAAAAACTCTGCAGCCTTGAAAAAAGTTCTCAAAACCTACTGCATTGCTTGTGGACTCAAATAACTTCTCACAATTAAGAGTACTAATTAATTTAACACACTGTACTTCATTCATATGTATCATGTCAAATAAATTTACCATAATAAATTAACACAGACACGTTAAAATATATTCCTCTGTATCATAAGTTTAGTAGTCAAGACACAGCTGAGACATGCCGTGAGATACTTCTTTTTTAACATTTGTTTGTACAGACTAAAAACTTAAATATTTTCATACTCCTTACAAATTCTATATTCTTTTTCAGCCATTAACACTACATTTAGTAACAGTAAATTAATTAAGAATTAGCACACGGTATATAATAGTATAATTTTTCTTCAAAATAGTAACAAAGTCAGATATTTATGTATATTATAGAATCATAGAATGGCCTGGGTTGAAAAGGACCTCAAAGATCATCCAGTTTCAACCTCCCTGCTGAGTGCAGGGTTGCCAACCACTAGACCAGGCTGCCCAGAGCCATGTCCAGCCTGGCCTTGAATGCCTCCAGGGATGGGGAGAATGAGAAAAAGCAGTAATTTTTCATATAAAAATGATTTATTTTTATGAAACAGTAACTCAAAATTGCATATATATTCTTGGAATTTTTTAGGTATGCCATATATGTCCCTGTAATTTGTTCTGTGATATATCAGTGAAGACAGTGAAGATCAGTTGTTTTTTCAAACAGCAAACCATGACTCCCAGCTCAGCTGGAGTCGTTTGAAGGAGCCAACAAGAATGTCGACTCAGTGCTCATTAACAAAATTAAAAAAAAAGCACTAAGGACAACTCAGAAACACAGAACACACAAGCAAATGTCACTATACCATTCTGTAGAAGCCTGATGTCCCCATCCTGTGCATCGTTATAAAGTCTGCTCTTTTCATTCCTGTCATGGTTTTATGATTTTCGGTTATTGGTACTCCACATCATGACATCATGTAGTGAATGTACCTGGTTCTCAGAAGAGAAGGACTACTACATTCCCCACGGTACTTTGCTCCTCTGTTACCATTTTCTAGCCGGAGGGAAAAGATAAAAGCTCACAGTATAAAAACTTGCAGATCACAAGACCTCATCCCTTTTTTCCGCCCGTCTCTCGTCTTGGCAGCACCTCACTCTCCAGCCATCTTACCGTCGGTGGTAGAGTAAGGCCTACCTTGATTTTGGGACATTCTCTCTCTCTGTATTGGATTTATCAGCTTAAATTGTAATTATATTGTATTATAGTGTGTTGTTTTGCATTCCGATATTTTATTTAGTAAATTAGTTTGTTTCTCCTCAGATTGTTGCCACTGTTCTTTGCTCTCAGGGCCATCTCCCTACCCTTTTCCCCTTTTCCCTTTTCCCGGGACGTGGGCCCTTGGGTCCCCTGTCCCCTTTGTCACGGAATCGGGCCTAACGCCTGTAAACCGTTGACAATTCCCCTCCTCTCGAAGATGATGTAGGTGAAAAGGAATCAGTGCCAGAATCTGGGCATACATCTGACAGGGAGAATAAGAACAGGCACGAGGTGCTTGTACCCACACAAGGGGTGCTCTGGGTGTTCTATTCTCAGCTAGCTCTTGTGTGGTACCAAGACTGAGCAGTCATTGCTGTCAGGGTCTCCTTCAGCCCAGGGTTTGGCTCTCTGTAAGATGCCTGGTTGCGCGACCACAGCTCAGGTTTACTCAAACAAAACATCATGAAGGTGTGAAACTGTGTGCCCTGAAGTTATGCGAAATAAAAGAAATAAAAGGAATGTAATGGTTGAGAAGGTAAAAGACAACAGCTCAGTGGCTCAAGTGGAAAAGTAATGATAGTGAAAGGTTTAAAGCCCCAAGACAAAAAGCGGGAAACAGAAGATGGCAACTCAGCAAAATCAAAGATCTGTATGATAAAAGAAAGAAGCCAAATCACTTCCCTGCATGGCTTATGCCTTGTGTAGAACAGTAGGACACATGGAATATCTTTATCAGAGTGGTAGCTCAAACATTTTTAGTTCTATATATTGCATATAATAAATAACACTTCATATTCTTCAGCTGCATTGTCACAAAGTCTCTTGATGATAAGGTCGCTCATGCATACAGTCCCAAAGAGAGGCCTCATTTACAATAACGATGCCTGTGGAGCACAACTTCCACTTTAGCCTCAAATTACAGAATCGTTTGCATTGGAAGGGACCTTTAAAGATCAACTCATCCAACTCCCCTGTAGTGAACAGGGACACCTACAGCTCAGGGCCCTGTCCAGCCTGACCTTGAACATCTCCAACTTCATAGCATCCACTATCTCTCTGGACAACCAGTTCCAGTGCCTTACCACTCTTACTGTAAAAAATGTTCTTCATTTTATCCAATCTAAATCTCCTCTCTTTTAGTTCAAAACCATTTCCCCCTGTCCCCTGATAAAGAGTCTGTTCCATTCTTTCTTATTGTCCCCCTTTAGATCCTGAGAGACTGCTACTAAGTCTCCTCTCCAGACCTCTCTTCTTCAGGCTGAACAGCCCCAGATCTCTCAGCCTGCCCTCACAGGGGAGGTGTTCCATTCTGTCATTTTTGTGGCCCTTCTCTGGATGCGCTCCAGCAGGTCCATCTCTCTCCTGTACTGATGAATCCACATCTGGATGCAGTGGCTCCAGGTGAGGTCTCACCAGAGCAGAGTAGAGGGGCAGGATCACCTCCCTCAACTTGCTGGCCACGTTTCTTTTGATATAGCCCAATCAGAAGAAATTTAGATTCGTTAGAAGAAGAAACTTAGTTTGCACATTTCCTGCAGCTTTACAATAAAAGGGGAAAAATTGGCAATCTGCATCAAAAACTCATTCCATGTAAGCAACATGTGTTCCACGGATCTTACCACTAACTATGTAATGATATCATTATTTTTTAAATAAATTCCCAAACAATTACACAAACGTGCAGTACAAAATCCTATTCAGTTCAAAGATGGTAGCTGTGATTCGGGAATTTCCAAGTAACAAATTGCTGAGGACAGAATACCACAGAAGTATACTATACTGCCTTTTCCCTCTTTTTACACACTTTCCTCAGTATATGTTTGAAACTCCCAGAGATAAAATACTAGGCTAGATGGACCATTCGTAAAACTATATGTGAAACTTCTGTTTGTGCTCAGAATTTTGCTTATGTATATTTTCACCATTTGTAGATTAGTAAATCCTATATGCACACCCCTTTGCATACCTAAGAAATAAG